>NC_079504.1:8356693-8656693 GCF_030052815.1 Hevea brasiliensis | reverse complement strand
GTGGAGCCGCTCTTCCTATTGAGGAGGAGATCGAGCGGCCGATGATCGGCGGCTCAAGGTCGGGCGGGCCTCCTTGCGTCTCCCCTGGTTCATGGCCGGGAGTTCGAAGCATCTCCGAACGCTTCATCTCCTTTACTTTCCGGGAGATCTCTCTTTCCTTCTTCCGCTTCCTAGAACCCTCATCACCCGCCATACCTGCACAAAGGAGAGGTCAGTGAGATCGCTAAGGTCCTGAGATCTGAGATTTAGAAAATACCAGTGCCGAGGTCAGAGAGCGGAAGTTCGCGATCTTGGCCGGTGAGCAGCTGTATGGTCCAATGGTGAAGCTCGGCAGTCACTGCATCTAAACAGGAATACTTTTGAGTGGCAGCCTGATTTTTCAGATCCATCACTATTAAGCTTTCCTCCTGGTTCAGGTTAATGCGCTTCGGAAGCAAGGGCCCCTGGTGCCACCAGCTACGAGGGAAGTCCTCAAAGCAGGTCGGATTTTTGCTCCTCAGAATGAAGAAGCGGTTCTTCCAATTTTTAAGGGAGGAGGGCAGGTCGGTGAAGAGCCCGCAATGAGGCTTCGCCTGAAAGAACCAGTGCTCGTCGTCCTTTCGGCGAGTTAGCCTGTGCAGTTCGGCGAACACCTTAGCCGTAGGTCTGATTCCCTTAGATCGGCATAGACCTCGGAAGGCTACTAAGATCCGCCACGAGTTAGGGTGAACTTGAGCAATGCACACCCGGTGGAGTTTTAGGACCTCCTTGAAGAAGTCATCCAGAGGGAACCGAAGACCGGCCTTTAACTGTTCCTCGTATACCATAACCAGGTCATTCTCTTCAAAGAAGTGATCGGCTCGGTGATCGCCGTGGCACCGGATAAGTTCGTACGAATCAGGGCGAATATTGTACTCCTGGCTAAACGATTGTAGATCGGACTCTTGTAAGATCGATGGCAGCTCGTCCATAGGGAGATTCTCCCTCCCTGAAGAAGGTACGTGCCTTGATGGCCCGATCCGCCCCCGAGCTGGAACAGAGGCCCTAGGAGGTTCTGTTTGCGCGTTTGGCCCGACCACCTCTTCTTCGTCAGACGACCACGAGAACTGAATGGAAGGAGGACTCGCCGCTCTTTGACCTTCGGCACCGCTCATTTTCAAAAGAAATAAAGAACTTAAACTAAAAGAAGATCAAAGCCCTTACCGGAGTCTGATCGGCATCGGAAGAACTTAAGAAAACGAGAGAACTTCGAAGTTGTGAGCAGGGGACTGAAAATGGAATGAGAGAACAACTGGCTAACCCCCCCCCCACCCCTATTTATACTAGTCCGAGCATTTAATGCTCACGAGGCTCTAGGCAACGCATCGATTGGTGGGACTCGCCAGCTGTTCTGACACTTCTCTCAAATATTCGAACATTCCAAGGAGATCGGTTAAATGGAGATCGGCATAATAAGTTGAATATATTGAATGAAGGATTAGTTAAGAGCCGTTTTGTTAGGAACCAGATCGGACAAATATATCAGAGATCGGAAAATAATCAATAAGATAATAATTGGAGAAACAAGATTTTTATTTCCAAAAGATCGGATTACATCATTTGGGCGATCTCTAGGGATCAGATTTACAATAAAGGTCTAACTACATCATTTGGGCGATCTCTAGAGATCTGATTACATTGAAGGATTACATCATTTGGGCGATCTCTAGAGACCATCCTATCTAAAGAGTCCCAGGTTTATAACTGATCCCAAGGGTGTCGCCGATCGGAGCTTAATCCGCTGTCGGAACACCCAATGTGGGAGGAAACCGCTGTCGGAACACTCAATGTGGTGAGAAGGAAGCAACCGCCAAGGGTTAGCGGAGCATCAGACAAGGTTATGCGATCACCGGGGTCGTAAATTTTCAGTCGAGGGATAAGGAAGTCCATCGGAGAGGGATCAAAAACCACAATCATGGCCGGAACGACCGCCGGAGCAGCTAGAACTGAAAAAGAAAGAAGGAAGAGAGAAAAACCAGATGAAGGAAATGTCTCTGTCGTCAGGGGTATATATAGGGGAAAACGGGCATTTATTGCTGAGCAGAAAACGAAGCGAACGCCTCGGGAATCGAGGGGAAATTAATGCTTTGACCAGACCGGACCAGAGAAAGGGAAAGATCGGAATAATAGATCGGAAGATGGGAGACCAGCATGAAAGATCGGAAAAGAGCATGTAAAAGAGATCAGAAAGAGGGAAGATCGGAAGGCAGAAAGAATAAGACAAATCCCAATAATCGCCGCGAATCGTAGCGAGGTAGTTAAAGTGTTGCGCAGAGATCTCCACCGCACGCCTAAGAATCGCCCGCACGCCGACATGTGCCGTGGTATGTCATGATCCTGTACATCCCAATCCCCACCGTTGATCTCACTGGTAAGGACAAACCCGGAACCCTTGGATCAAGAGAGAAGACGACAATACCAGCGTCTTTCGCTCTTAGCCCTCAGATCGTTCCGGACGAGAAGATTTGGGACCGTCAGATTGAAAGAAGAAAAGGACAAATATTCTGAAGAGTGATCCCAGCCGTGCATTTTGATTCTCTTTAATTCCTGAACATCCGATCATGTCCTTCGAAATCTTGACCCTCCATCTCCCTCAGAATAAATCCTGACCCTTCATGGGGAGCACCCGATTCCTATAAATACCTGCATGAAAAACTGTTCAAGGGACGGGCAAAAAAAGAGAGGTAGTTATTATAGCGGAAGAACTCTGAAACTTGATTCAGTTTGTTACTCTGCTACTTTGAAGTTTTGATTAGAAAGACTTTTGAAACTAGTTTTCTGAAGTGTTTTCTTGAAAAGGATTTTGAATACTGAAACTCTACATTTTCAGTTTGTTCATTATCCGGTCACACTCTCACTTTCAGTCTTTTATCATCTCTGTCTTCATTCCCATTATCCAAGCTCAATTTCATTTCACTCGGTTTTTATCTTAATCTTATTACATTTTAGCTAAGCATCCTTCAGTTCACAAAGAACATCAGCCCTCAAGCTAATCAGTCTGCTGTCTTATTACTATTTGTCACCCCGTAGTCATTTCAATAGATTTGGCTCCTTACAGGTAAGAGCTCATATTGCCGTTTTGTTAAGTGTTTACGTTTACTTTCCGCATTCTCTTTGTCCTTTTCATGCATGTGATTTTCTCCAAGTTCATTTAGTGCCAAAGAACCTTAAAGAATGTTACTCTCGAGTTTATTTCTTTAGTGATCAGTCTATCGTTTTATTAACCTTCGTCGTTTCTGAATGCAAATTTTCTAGTTCCTAGTAGCGTGTAAGTGGTTGGGTAAAATATAGATAACTGCAACTTACGGGTCTCTTTTAAGAGAGAGAGCCTGAATAACACGTCAGGAAAATAGCCACAATATTAGGCTGACGTAAACGGCAATTCGGCAAGATGCCATAAAGTGGGATAAAACCAAAGTAAACGAAACAGAATAGATCGAATATTAATAGGTACCGGTAAAGTGACCTTAGGAGAGGTCAGCAAAATTTATTCCAGCTTTTCTTATTTAGTCACAAAATATCAATTAGTCAAAAGAAGCCTTATCCCCAGCACCTTAGAACGCCAGAATCTTTAGCTTTAGGACCTTATGACATGTAGCTGAAATTAAAATTTGGGAGATCGGAAAGATCCCATTAAGGTTCCTGTTAATTTAAAAAGAGATCGGAAGAGGGTTCTTATCCGATTCTCAACTCAAAACTTTAATTAAATAGAGATCGGAGGAGAGTTCTTATCTGGTCTCAAATCAAAATTTTAAACAAATACTTAATAGAGATCGGAGGAGAGTTCTTATCTGGTCTCAACTCAAAATTTTAATAAACACTTAATAGAGATCGGAGGAGAGTTCTTATCCGGTCTCAAATCAAAATTTTAATAAAACATTAAATAGAGATCGAAGGAAAATTCTTATCCGATCCCTAGGCTAAAATTTTTATGAATACTTAATAGAGATCGGAGGAGAGTTCTTATCCGGTCTCAACTCAAAATTTTTAAATGATTTAATAGAGATCGGAGGAGAGTTCTTATCCGATCTCAACTCAAAATTTTAATAAATATTAAAGAGTTCGGAGAAGAGTTCTTATACAACTCTTAAATTAAATTTTAATAAAATAGTTCTTTTAGATAAGATTAACCTGCAACAGTAACTCACTAAGATTGTCTCATTTACTTATGTATCTGGGTGATCCAAATTTAGTGAAAAATCAAATGTTCCTTTAGTCAAAAGGATCAACATGTCCATTCAAGCCCTTCTAACTAATGCAAAGCTAAATCTACTTACCCTTATTAAGGGACGAGGTGGGGTGCCTAACACCTTCCCCACCCGTTTACGGACCCCAAACCTAGAATCTCTGTTTTGAAGTGGTTTTATTTCAATTTATCTTCACAAATGGTTTTCTTTAGTTACCCTCAAAACTAAGGTGGCGACTCCTCACTCTTTCCCACTTCGGTGAGTGATCGTCCAGGCGACCGCAAAATCCCTTGCGACACCCGCCTTCTCGGGGCAGGCGCCTCATCCTGTGCCAACACCTCGTCAGGCACATCTGGTTCTGGTGCAGTGGTAGCTCTCCTGCTTCTACGCATTTTCCTGAAATTCAGCAGCATTAGCCCACAAAATTCAAAACAGCATGTTACACAGCTCTATATACTCATATTTATACATAATTATATGAAGCAGAAACTAGAAGCAAAGATGACAATGCAAGACGAATGTGGATCCTATTTTCTGCATGTGACTCCTAGTAGACTCTTCCCAACACTTTAGACAATTATTCCCTATGAATCTGGAGCCTAAGCCCTGGTACCACATTTGTCACTACCTAACCTATGGGCTGGACCGGCACTAGGACCTGGGCCAGCCTAAAGCCCCCGAGGCCCGTAGTAAGCCTAACTATTCCTTAACCCAACTCTAATGCCCATTTGGGCCCAATTTCAAGAATTCAACCAGACAGAGTTCGGCCATAAAGTGGACCTTTCAACGGGGAGTTTTTGACTCACCCGACCTGTAAACACAATATATATAATCAATTGGGGAGCTCAGCTCACCCTCCACATGCTCAAATATCATAAAAATAAATGGGAGCTCAGCTCACCCTCCACATACTCAAATGTCATAAAAATAAATGGGAGCTCAGCTCACTCATCCAGTCCAATAAACATACATATAATAATAAGTTTACAAGCTCAACATGACAATTATATTATAGTCTCCAAAACAAATAAATATTTCTAACATATGCAGAAATACTAGGAGTTAATAGAATTACACAAACATTAATAAATAACTTGCGAAGGAGAAAAGCAAGTTAACCACAACAATAATCCTCCTGTAACCTGAAAAATAATGAACAGGAGTGAGCGTTCGACTCAAAGAGTAAAATATCAATTTTAACCATAATCTCTATAACTATATAAAGCTAATGCACCCTGTAGAGTGAAATGCAATATCAGCAATATTTTCACATCATAACAGCAAAAAGGTAATTTGAAGCACTCACACACCCAATAATGTCAAATTATAAATATATGAGAGATGATCTCCTGTACAGCTTTCTTTAATCCAACCTGTGCCAGCGAAGAACTCAAGCCGGACTTTCGCTTAATAAACCAAATCGGGGTCCCAGCGAAGAACTCAAGCAGTGTCTACCCCGAAGGACTGGGTCCCAGCAAAGATCTCAAGCCGTGTCTACCCGTCCTATCCATAGCCAACACCACATCACACGTACGCCAACGCACGCACACTGCTCCAAATTACCACAATAACATCCATGGCACTTTAACAGTTATGAATGCAACATAAAACGTGCCTAGAGTTTAACTACATAGAAATATACATATAAGTGATGCATGAACATACTTGAATATATAATAATATCGAAATTACAATTAAAATTAATATTTTACTCACAGACTTAACAGCAGTCACTGTGGTAGCTAGGCGGAGGAGGAAGGTTGTCCCGGCTCATCTGACAATTATATTACAATTATTTAATACAATTGACTCAATACAAACTAAGAAAAGACCAAATACGTCCTAAGTCATGCCGAAAATCCGACAGAGTCTCCCCTATATCTCGGACCTACCCAACCTGCAAAAAAGTTTAAAACACACTTCTATATCCACAAACCATATATCTACATCTCAATATCATCACACAGCCCCTCCTGGGCCCATCCAAACAGTCATCAATCATAATATGTAAAATTACAGTTTAGTTCTTATAATTGACCCTTTTTGCAAAAACTACTCAAATAAGATCTAAAAATTCTAAAACTTTGCCCCGTGGTCCTTAGCAATATTACTAAGCTATTGCAAAAAGAATCATAATTTTTTGAGCTACCACGAATATTTTATGGATTTTTAATCCCATTTAAGCACTAGAAAATTATGAAAAAGCAAGGTTCGGGTTTACCTATGCCGATTCCAATCTAGGGAATGCGCTCGGGGCATCTGACAATGGTGGGGTAGCCAAAATCTCGATCTAATTCCAAAACTTTTTCAGTAGCCGGTCTGTCTGGCCGAAAATTCACAAACCTGAACAACTGTCGAATTTCCACGAATTGAAGGTACCTACACGAAGCCCATAACACGGGGGTTAGTATAAAATTTTTATGAAATTTTCTAAGCTCATTTAATGCTCGAAAAATCACTGCGAAGTTTCGTGGGACCCACCAAAAAACGATGTCTGAAAATTTTGAAATTTATATTGCCGCAAAGCTCTGGACGAGTGGAGCGCTCTGGTACTCTTGGTTTCTTCGTGGAGTTCACGGTTTGCGAGAAATCTAACTAAAAAGTCGAAATGGGCTAAAACTTTCCGGACAAAAATTGGACAAACGGCTCAATAGATTTTAGTGTTCTTGGTGTCTATGGAAAGCTTTCGAGGTGTAGATGGTGTTTGATACAAGACCCGGCCCAATTGGTAGCCGAATCAGCCGGGAAGCCAAAACGGCGCGCGCGCACAGAGGGAGCTTCGCGCGTCATTTTCGGCCGCTTGGAAGGCCGGCCGGTAGTGGGGAGGCGTCGGGGTGATGCGTCGGTGAGGTGGGGAGGCTGGGGAGGCGGCGGCACGGTCTGGGGATGAGGGAGGAGAGAGAAAACGGGAGAGAGAGGCGAAGAGGAAACGCGCGGGAAGAAAAAGAAGAAGAAGAAGGAGCTGGCCCGATTCAGCCGGTTCGATTCAGGGTACCCGAAATTGAATTTTTACTCTGCCTTGGGACCAAAAATGAGGCCCAAAAATTTCGAAAAAATTCTAGAAAACTCATAAAATTCGTAGACTCCAAATATATTTTTAGTTTTGCCACGTGGTCTTTAAATTAATTTTTAAAAATATCAAAGTTTATATTTTCAGAAAATCAAACCTGATTTCTAAAATCCGAAAAATTTTAAATAATTTCCTAAAATTTAAATAAAATTAAAATATTAATATTACTCACAAAATAATAAATTTAAAAATTTGGGGTGTTACAAAGTTTTTCCACCTTAATGCAAAATTTAATAATATTATGAATTCTTCTGCCTGTATTAGTTAAATAATTAAATTTAATAAATAAAAATTAAGTAAATAAGATATATATATATATATATATATATATAATTTGATAATAATTTTCTGATTTAAAAAATATACAAAAAATACCATTTGATTTTGCACTTTTTACATATAGGAGATTGTGGTTTGAATTTTGTCAATTTGATACTCCTATTTTTCTCTGTTAATAAATATAATCCAAATTATTAATTATCGTTGACACTAATGTTGTAACATCCTCCCGGTAGCAATTCAAGATCTCATCGCTCCGTGACCAGTGATGGACTAGAACTTCGGAAAAAAAATATTTAAACTAAAGTGAAGAACCATAATTAACTCAAATACTAATAAGAAAAATTTAGTAAAAATTTTAGAAATAAAATACAACCAAGTTAAGCAGTAGGTGCCCAATGATGGGTAACTGAGAGGAAGTTGCGGTTCTCAACGAGGAGCCCTAGACTGGGAAAAATTATAAAATAATTTTTGGGACTCCAGAGAAGGGTCATTGAGGTTCCTATGGCATTAGAATGCCAAGAAAATACCTAGAAAAATTTTTCAATCGGTACAGACAATTTTGACCCGTTAAGCCAAACGGAGGGCATTTTGGTCATTTCGCCTTCAGAGGTAATTTTCGGCCGACTTGTCCAGTTGAGTAAATAATTAATATAACATAAAATATGAATAAACATTACTAGAAATGAAATTTGAAATGAGTAGTGAAAGAAAAGAAAAGAAAATGCAAAATAATGCAAAAATGACATCACATGATGTCACTCACTTACTCACCAATCAATCATAATTAAGCCATCCTTTGACTAACAAATAAAAAGACAAATAAAGACCAAAAGAAACAAAAATGCAGCTGCCTTCTTCCTTATCCCAAACCAGCCGAAACCCTTGGGTAACCAAGCCACCATTGACAACTTGATCAAAGCTTAATTCCCTCCTTCATTTCACCCTAAAACTCTAGTTTCCTTTCACTAAAATTTGTTCTAGTACCTTGCATAGTCTTTTGGCAGCCAAGAAGAAGAAGGAAAGTGAAGTTTTAGCTTGAAGAAATCTGCTCTACAAGAGGTTAAAGTGAGGTTAGTGCTATCCTTTCACTCTCACTCCTTTAATCCTTGTTAAAGCATCATTTTAAGTTAAGAAATTGTAAGAGTTTGAAGTAAGTTATATGTGTTAGGGCATCTTTAATTTTTGGCAGCCCTAAGGAAGGATGAGGTTGATTGTTTTAATGAATTTAGAATGGATAGAAATGATGTTTAAGGTATGAATATGCATGGATGTTGAATTAGTGTGCTAATTGAGGTTTATGGATAATTTAAATTGGACATAAGGGTTTTGAGAAGTGAAACTTGAATTTAGCTTATGGAATTGTGAAAGAACATTATAAGGGTCAATTAGTGACCATTTTAGGTATGTTGACCATGAATTGGACTGAAAAATAGTATAGCCAAGTGAATGTGTAGGCTGCCTTGTTAGTGCAGCAGAGGGATTGAAAATTCAGTCCACTTGCACTGCCATAACTTTGGCTGTGTAGGTCCAATTGGTGTTTGGCCAATTGGACATGAAACTAGGCTTATAATGACACTTTTTTGCTGAAGAAACCATGCCCAAAAGACCAAAGCAAGTGGACCAAAACTTGGCCCCAATCCGGACACCCTGCAACAGCCCCTGCAGAAATGACCAAATGAACAGTAACTGTTCATTTGGCCATAACTCACTGTAGATTTGGTCAATTGACTTGAAATTTTTAAAGCAACAAGTTAAGACATAGAAAAACAACTTTCATGAAGAAACCTACCCCAAATTATGACCAGAACCTAACCCAAATGGCAGTCACAGCATCGTTCAAACTCGCAACTCTGCAGATTTTCATTTGAGCAAGAATGTTTGGATGGCTATAACTCTCTCTAGAAAACTCGGATTTAGGTGATTCTTGAACCGATG
This sequence comes from Hevea brasiliensis, assembly GCF_030052815.1. Classification (NCBI taxonomy): domain Eukaryota; kingdom Viridiplantae; phylum Streptophyta; class Magnoliopsida; order Malpighiales; family Euphorbiaceae; genus Hevea; species Hevea brasiliensis. The sequence continues at coordinate 8,647,201 of NC_079504.1, read as the reverse complement.
AAAACCTAAGGCATAGTAGAACATTTCATGTGAAGAAAGTTAGACCAAATTATGAACTTAACTTGATCAAATTACTAACCAAAGTTGGACCAAAAATCTGCGGACCCAAAATCTCAGATGAACAAAGCACGTGAACAGTAAACTTATTGTGGCCCTAACTTGAGCTACAAAACTCCAAATGGAGTGATTCAAAAAAGGAAATTCAACTAGACAAAATAAGGAACAACTTTCATGTTTACCATTTCCTCAAATTCCCACTGTAAAAATAACAAATAGAATAGTAAAGATGAAGCATGAAAACCGAAAATTTTGCTCAATTAGCATTAAGCTTAAAAATGGCATTGGCAACCAATACCAACAAGTTTGAAATACAAAATGTGGTATGTTTGAGGTGTTAAGACCAATACACCTATTTTCTATCCAAAAGTCAACATTTTTGTTGACCAATGAGGTGAATAGTGACACCAAAACCAAAAATTGGCAATTTTGCCAAAATGACCTAAGCTTTGAGAAAGTGACCAAAACCAACAAGTTTTGAATACAAAATATGGTATGTTGGGAGTATTAAAACCAATGTACCTATTGTTTATGCAAAAGTCAACATTTTAGTTGACTAATGAAATAAATAGTGACACCAAAACTTGAAATTCAAAATTTGAAATTAGAAATATATCTAGGGGACTTTAAATTGCAATTGGCAATTAATACTAGCAAATGTAAAACTCAAAATGTGGGATCTTGGTGTAATAAGAATTAATATATTCATTAAGTATAAAAAGGTCAACATTTTGGTTGACTATTAAGGTGAATAGTAATCAAAATGATTAGTAAATTAAGATGAAGACCTAGAACCAATTCTAAGCTTAAATGCTTAGAATTGTATGACAAATATGGACTATGCATCCTAGTCAAAATTGTTAAAAAGAAATTTAGGCCATAAATTTGAAATCCATGAAATATTCATGGATTACTTTAAACATGAAAAATAAGTCACCTAATTGATGTGAATAGATAGTTAGAGCATATATGCTCATCACAAATGGAATTCATAAAATATTAGAAACTCAACTTGAAATATAAAATTTGTAATTACATAAGTAGATTCTTGAATGTATAAATGAGAAAGGAAAAATATTTTGAATACAATGGTACATGTGAACCATTGTTTAGAATTGTGATCAATATGAATAACATAATGAATGGACAAATAAACCGTATTAATGTATGAATGAGACATTAGTTCTCATTATTGTAAAGAGGAGAAGTATTTTGAGTACAATGGTATAAAAGGATAATTGATGTGAATTGTGATCATATAAATGATCAAATGAATGTATGAATTATGATTGAAATTTATCATGAAATAATGAAGTCATAAAGCACAATATATTAATATTTTAAAATATTCAATGCCCTAGTATATCTAACAAGATTGGTTTGGATAGTTTGGCATGCCAATAGGGTATTGTTTTAGCAGTACTGCGAAAGACTTTATGCCTGTATTCATGGCTTTATGCCCGTATTCATGGCTTTTATGCCCGTATGCATGGCTTTTATGCCCGATTATGTGATATCATGGCTTTTTAGCCATACTGACTGCATACATGGTTGACGCTCAAGTCCCATGGTATGACGGCCCGAGGCAATCGGTGTCGATGCCAACGACCGTTATCCAAATTCGATCGTCTAGTATAGGTTACTTGGGCAACAATTAAAGTATTATTCAATTCAGGCAGCTAAGTAAAGTTAAGTATAATGAAAATCCAGTACAATTAAATTAAGTATTGAATGAATAAGCAAAAGAGATTAGCAAAAGAAACATAACAAAAAATATAAATTGCAGAACCGTACAGACTTGAAATACAATACAGATAGAATAAATTATATACCTGCTAGTATTACTGAAAAGTTATAAACTAAGCACTTCCAAAGAGGAACAAACTAGTATATAAGATCATTGATACTAGAAATACCATACCAAATTAAATTGATAATATAGTATATGAATTATCATATATTCCTATCTTTAATTGTATATATTATATCTGGTTATATTATTGCACCACTAAGCAGAAATGCTTAGCGTGATGGAATTGCTTCCTCGCAGTAATCAAGGTAAAACCAGAGATCGTCGATCGAGATTTTTGGAGTCCAGATCTGCAGAAGTGTCAGAAGAGTTCAAGATTGTCACCTCCTCAGCAATGCATATAGATAGGGCTCATTTTCTAAATGTTATGTATATTGTTCATTCCTAGCACATTGTAAATTATTTGTATATCTTGTACAAAATAAACTCATGTAATTAACCTATGAATTATGGAAGCTATTCAAAGTAAGTATTTTAGTATGTGAATTGAATTTGAGTTATAATGAGATTATACTTGTGAATATTGAGATATTGAAAATCTAATGAGATTTCTGAGAAATCTGGATACTGTATTGAGATACATTATGTTTGAAAATTTTTGAGACTATTAAGTTTGAGAATTTGAGTATATATTGAAATTGTCTTTGGCAGGTTCAGAAGAACTGTTAGTCCAAATTACAGCCGACACTTTGTCGGATTATCGTTAAAATTTTTGAAATTTCCAATTTAGTTAGATTTTGATAAAAGTAAAAATAGCCTAAATCTTCAATAAAGTTTTTGAATAAATAAATCAAGGACTGTAATAAAATCAGATAAAATAGAGTGCTCCGGCACACTGAGTGGCATAACTTGCTCGGCTACACTGTAGTCGAGTAAGGGGTGTTACAAATGTGTAGGTACGTTAGCACCATCTCATCACTTTTAATGCAATTATTTATTTTATCAGTTAAGTTAAAAAAAATTAAAACACAAATTTCTAAATTAAAAAAAAGAACACTCATGCTCTGAATTGAAAATTTTAAAACTCTCAAACCTTAAATTGGGAAAAAAAAAACTTAAATACAAAAAGGTAAAAGTACAATATATTTAAGCATACTTTCCTATATAATTTACAAATAAGTTCTTATGTTTTGACTATTAAGTATTTAAATATTAAAATTATTTCTATCTCTTTATTTTCATCTCTCTCTTATCATATTTTCCATTTTGAAAATTTTTCTATTCTCTTTCTCTCTTTTCTTACCATCTCTCTTTTTCTTCATTCTTTTCGATATGAGATAATTCATTCCTTATTTTGAATTTTTTCAAAACAAATTACAAAATTTGAGTAAAAAAATTTCTCCTTATAGTGTTAGAATTAAGAATTATTAACTTTACCGCATATGGGTTATGTGTAACATTCGAGCGAGGCTCCATTGGCATGCTTTTAAATGAAGAGGGTATGAATGAAACGTCTCAAGTTGAAAAAGGAGGAAATGTGAAGAATATTTATAGAAGAAGAGAAATAAATAATATAAGAGAAAGAGACAGAGAAAAAGGGAAAAAAGAGAACTAGAGTTAAGGATAAAAAGATTACAAATAATTATAATATTTAATAATTTATTTATCAAAATATAAAAATTTATTTATAAATAAAAGAGAAAGTACAATTAAACTTTTAGTCTAAAAGGGTTTTTCTTTTCTTTTTTTATTTAGAAACGTATGTTCTTAATTTTTTACAATTCAATACCATATATTCGCTAAGTTAGCATCGTTTAATAGTAATTAATGATTTGCATTATATTTACTAATGGAGGAAAACATATATATCAAATTAATAAAAATTAAATCATATTTATACGTTAAAGAACAAAATCACGTCATTTTTTTTATGAATATTTATCCCTTTATTTATAGGTAGATTTGAGGAATTATTAGGTGCATTTAATATTTATATACCATTTTTCACAAAATATATGGGATCCACATTTTAAAACTAAGGAAGAAAATATATATTTTTTTATTTATTTTTGAAATGCAAAAAAAAATGGCTATCTGGGTCTAACGGTTATAGCTCTATTAGGCTCAAAATTTTAGGTCACCAATTGGTTTAACCAAACCTCATAGAAAGAGACCTACCACCAAACCTGAAGTAATACTAATGAGACGAACTATTAGATAATCTCCGCTGTATCCCGTTTGTAACACCCCTATATTAAGCAATCTATGCATTCTACTGTTCCGGTGACCGGTATCTGTCCGTACAGTCAGGATGTCTAGACATGTGCTTATATCACCTAGAAAAGTCCTGAATAAAAACTAATAGTAATTACCAGAAGGTAAAATATAAATAAGAAAAACAGAGCATAAAAAGTTAAATGAGCCGAGGTTCACAGCGATGGGTGACCGCACCGGAAAGTGACTGCGAGGTCAGTCCTAACCCTAATTTTGAATGAGAAATTGTGACACCGTAGTCCTAAGGACTATTGCGAAGCTAATGAAAAAGTGGAAATCACAGAAAATAGTTGATAAGTAGGTCAAATAATTAGGTCAGGACTCCAGAAGAAATACTAGATTATTTGCAAACCGAATCAATCCGGCAAGGGGCAAATTAGTCAATTCACCCCTAGAAGTGACTCCTTATCTAACTATCCAATAAAATCAAAGAAATAAAAATTTTGGATCGAGAATTAAATTAAATAACTATGGGAAAATTTAAAGAAAAAGAAAAAGGGAAAAGAAATTGATTATTATATCATTTTGGTGACCTCACCATGATGTCAAATTAAATTTTAATTACCTAATTTTTTTGACAAAGTCAAATTCAACTCATTTAGACATAAAAATATAAAAAATTAAAAGAAAATATTCATTCTTTCTTCCACCACCAGCCGGCCAAACTCCCCAAACCTCTCTCTTCCAATGGTTTCCTCCATTAACAAGCTTTTTAAGTTTGAATAACTTAGTATTGTCCCATAAATTCTAATCCTAAACCCTAAAAAAATTTCCAATCTATACTAAGCAAGGAGATTGAGGAAGAAAAGAAAGGAAGAAAAGAGAAAAAATTGAAGAGGTGAAAATCAAAGAAATGTTAGTAACTATTACACTTTATTTTGTATGTATGCCTTATAAACTAGTGTAGATGTAATCAAATAAGTAAGAAATGAAAGTAATTATAGAGAATTTGAAGAAGTCTAAATTTCGATCAACTCTAGAGGATTAGGGTTTAGTATGCTTAAGTTAAATTGGACATGAGATTAAGCTTACTTGAGGTGGATTAAGTGAATTATACATTGAATTTAAAGTGAATTGATTGATTTCAAAAATTTAGGGTTCTTGAACTTTGAAGTTTGGAGGAAAAATTGGACGAAATGGTCAATTGATGCAAATGACCTTAATTGAGGTTAGAAATGGTTAATTGGGACCATTTGTAGTGTATTTGAATTGGTAGAATGAAATTGCAATTCGAATTGGTTAGGGTCACTATTATGGAAGCTTGACCTAGGTCCTTTTTAGGGACTAAAACTGAAAATTTACCAACCCAATTGGTGTGAGGCCAATTGGGAATGAAAATAGACACATAATGACACATTTTTTATTTAGGAACCATGCCCAGAAAATGACATTAGGCTAGTGAACAATTAGGTCAAACCCGGGTGTAGTGCACTGCCACTGTACCAAAATGACCAATAACTTGGGCCATATAGGTCCAAATGACCTGATTTTTATAGCATTGAAAATGTATGACATAGCATTATAATTTTTATGAAGAACATCAATTCAAATTCTGCCCATAACCCAGTTATTTTGCCACCTAAAGTTAGTGGTCCAAAACTGCCAGAACCAAAATAGGTACCCAGAAATCTGGGTTAGACTAATTCGGTCAGCCATGTTCAAATGGCTATATCTTAGGCTTTAAAACTCAAAATGGAGTGATTCAAAAAGGGAATTAAAGATAAGACAATAAGGAACAACTTTGATGAGGGACATTTAGCTAAATTCTCAATGTAGACAGACTAATGGGACAGTACAAACAAGTAACCCAAAACTGAAATTTTGAGATTTAACCGTAGTAGGCTTTGAATTGAATTTGGCAATCAATGCCAACAAAAATATGACTTAAAATATGGTATGTGGGTGTAATTAGAATTAGCATATCTAATTAGTTTGAAAAAGTCAATATTTTTGCCAAATGATCAAATGAATAGTAATCACAATTACACTAAGTACAAATGACTCAATTTTATGGGATAAATTAAGTGTACAAAATTTAATTATTGAATTTATTTATTAGAAATAAATTGAATAGATATTGAAACACTCTAGTTATGTGTTTTAGTGGGAAAGGAGCCCTCAAAGGAAGGCGGAAGAATTGAACTAAGACAAGTTTAGATAAGAGGTTTGTGCACAACTAACTCTGTTGTTATTTTTCACTTCCAAATTGATTTGAACAAGTTTATTGTATGATTTATGATTTTTGTTGTGCTGAGAATTTTAACTTGTTGAATGAAATTATATAAATTAAATGTAAATTTTCTTATGCATTTAAGGATTTATTGCATGGTTTTGAGGATTATAAATTTTAAGTTTGATGTGTTGCCAACCTTGAGCATGAATTTATAATGATTAAATATGTTAATGTTTTGTAAACACTTTTGTAAATATAAATTGTTTTGAATATGATTTGAAACTACAGTTGACATAGCAATATGTTTTGAATTTTCATTAGCTTGTCTAGTGAGATATCTCCTACGCTAGATGGGGTGAGTTCCTTCCTCTCTGGCTTGCCAATTGGGGAAGAGTTTGGATGAGTACTCATATATACTAGCTAGTCTTTGTTCCTACCTTTTAGCCTCGGTTATTGAGAGAGTTTGAAATGTCGTGGTGTACAACACAACATCTATTATGAATTTTGTGTCATGGGTCCAACTGTGTGAATTGTTTGCAACGCCCTTTAAATTATACATAGTTTGATAAATAGTGATTGAAATAAATAATTTGTCAATAATTCAAATTTTTTGTATTGTTTCATGATTTAAAAGAAATGTAGATAAATAGTTACTATTTGATCAAAATGTTATTCAAACGAATAATTTGCATGAATGAAAATATTAATTTCTTCTGGATGTCATGAATTTTGAAGAATTTAGAAATTTTAAATTTTTATTTGTTATGAGTTGTCAAAGTATAAATTGTATTAAGTTTTAAATTATTAGTTTGTGCACCACTGAGTTCACTACTTAGCGATAGCTTTGCATGCTGTCGCAGGTGAAAGAAAATATAAAGCAGCTGAGTGAGATTACTGAAAGACACAGTGAAATTATCTTCGGGTATATCATAGGTATACTCTTGTACATTAGATTATGATGTAATTATGTAATTATATGTATGTAATTTTATTTGAGCAGTTGTATCAACTCTTTTGTAATATATTTGTAGACTGTAATCAAATACAAATTATTATAATATTATCTTGAGATTTTGTGTACTTATAAAGTTTATACTACTAAATTTTTAATGCTCCCATGAATGTAAATATTAATTTTGTTACCTTAATGAGATGTTTCGATATTTGATTTAATTTAAACTGTGTATTGAGTTGCTTGTGCTGATTTGTGAAATGAAATTGAATAATGAAGTTGTGGTTGAGAAAAATATTGGGAGTGTCTTTCTTTTCAGGTTTTGAAGAACTGTTTTATCAAAATACAGACGGCACTCTACCGAAATTTTTGTAAAAATTACAAAGATTTTTTACAAAAATTTTAAATATCTAAAAATTTGATTTATGTTTGGACCTTAAATAAATGTTTTTAATATCTGAAAAAAAAAACTACCCACCAATTTAAAAATAAACGGAAATTGTTTCAAAATTCTTTGTAGTATATTTAATGAGTTACTGATAGACGAAGTTCGGTAGTTCATTAGGTATACTACGGGATCATGTTACATCTTACGAGGAGTTAGGTGTGATACCGTTATACTCCTAAATAGAGATAATATTTAATTATCATATTGATGCAGAGAGTTGAACCAAAGTGAAATAAGACCATCTTATCAAAGTTAACTTCTATATTACCATGCTCATGAAAGAAAATGTTTTTTGGTTTTGTAGGGAGCATGGTGCATTTTAGAATCTTCTAGATTTTTCCATGGTATATTATATGCTACTTTTTAATAGGGATGGCAACGGGTTCAGTTTTTATAGGTATCCGATTGGATCGAACCCTAATAGGACGGGTTTAGATAGTATATAATCGGGTTTGAGATGAATTCGAGTTTGAAATTTAATACCCGTGACGGGTCGGATTGGGTTTGGGTTTTATATATTGGGTATCAATTACCCGAACTCGTTTATATAAATATTTAATTAAATATAAAACATATGTTTTTTTTAATAATATTTATAAATTTTTATATATTTTATTTTATATAAAATAAAATTAAAATATATTATTAAATTTTTAAAATATAAATTATTAATAAAATATAAATTTTTCGAGTAATAACAATCAGGTTTGAAACATTTTCAAGTAGTTGAGAATAAATTTTAATTAAATTTAAAATGAGATCTAATTTTAAGAATATTAATTAAATTTAAATTCGAATAGAGTGATTGGGTACCCTATCCGTTGTCATCCCAATTTTTTTACCAGCTCTAATTATCTTTTTACGGTTAGACTGACTGGCGGCCAGAACAGTGAATTTCACCGACCCCATCGATTACCCTGACGTCCTTCCCGCCATTCCATCTCTCCCTCCCTATTCAGAGTTCAGATATGCTCATTTGCTTCGCCATCAAAAATTCTTCTCAACCAAACAGAAAAATTAGGGTTTCTGTTGCCTCCCGCCCCCAATTGGCAAAGCCCAGCGCCAAATCTCTCTGAATTCCCTCTGCCATTTGAACAACCAGGTGAAAAATCTCCAACCTGGAAAGTTATTTTTTTTTTATATTAATTTTTGTGATTTATCTCTAATTAGGGCCGTGTTAGGTTCATAATTCAAAATTTCGATTGCAGGATGGCGAATTCCAGCCAAGATTTCTCTCAATTGAACATTTCTGAAGAGGAAAAGGACAAGCTTGTAGCGGAAGTGATCCGCTACGTGCTTTTTAAGACGCACCAGAACTCGGGGTGCCCGATCAAGAGGGATGAGCTTACTCAGATAGTGACTAAAAACTACCACCAGCGTTTGCTTCCTGCTTTGGTGATTAATGAGGCCATAGCCAAACTCTCGAGCATTTTTGGGTTTGAGATGAGGGAGCTTCAAAGATCTCGTCCTTCCTCAACGAATCAGCAAAGTAAATGACCTATTCCTCTTCTTTGAATCATGTGACGAACCAATTGTTTGTGTGTTTAATGGCTTTTATTGTGTCGAGATCAAGTTGGGTTTTAATTCTTTCCTGCGGTAGAATACTAAAGCCCGCATTTTATGATTTGCTGTAGCTCCAAGTGATCGCTTGCTCGTGGCTTTGAAATTGATTGTATGGTTTATGATCAGAAACATTAAGCAAAAACAATTGTTACTTCGCTTTTGTATTGATTATTAACTGTATTGCGAAAATTTTGATGTGCAATATAAAGTATTAACCAGTCACTTTGAGTGAAATTAAGTATAATAAGTTTGAGATGATCTCATGCTTGGCATTTGCTGGATAAGGATTGCTATGTCTAATTTAGCAAAGTAAATTGGATCAAGTAGTGAAGGAATGCGAAATTTCCCTCCAATGTGAAATGATTTTGTGCCTGGTGCAGTGATGCTAGGACAGTGTTTTTTTTTAATCTTTTTTTATTTGCTTGAGGTTCTAGCACTAATCATTGTTCTTATGATGCATCATTCACAGGTGTTGCTGATGCTAAATCCTATGTTCTCATCAGTCAACTGCCTGCTGATGTGTACAGGAAATACATTGATGATGTAAATACAGCTCATCTGACTGGTTTTACATTTGTGGTAATTAGTATCGTGCACCTTGCTGGAGGCAAAATCCCAGAGGGTATGTTTCTAATTGGATTGTTTTATAATTTGTAGTTTAGTAGGAACTAACTAACAGTGGTAGACTGAAGTTTCTTGTTATCCCTATTCTTTGCATACTATAATCTTACATAATCCAATCCACTCCTGTCGAGCAGAACATCTTTGGCATCACTTGAGGCGGATGGGATTACATGAAACTGATGAAAGCCATCCTGTCCTTGGAAACATCAAGCAGGCGTTGGAGACGCTTGTCCAGCAAAGGTTAGAATAATGAGAGGGAATGCATTGTTTACATAAGGCAATTTTATTGCAAGAGTTGCTGACTCTACACAGATTCTTTGTATTGATAAACTTGCACTTTATGCAGATATTTGCAGAAAGACAAAGTTAATGGCCCTGAAGGTAATACTTTGGTTTATGAGCTTGCTGAGAGAGCTTTAGATGGCCCAGTTTGTGACAGCATTAAAGAGTACATATCACAGGTATTATTTGAATATGAGCTCAATATCTTAGTGTTTATTCCTTATTTAATGGTGCCACACTATATTCTTTTTTAGTGAAGGATGTGCAATGTGACTAAGTAGAATCCAAGAGTAGGAGGACAGTTCTGATGCTTTAGAAAATTTATGATAGTTTGCTAACAGCAGAAACTATTCAACCACTGTACAACTTGTTCCTGATTTATGGTATTGATACAGTGCCTTATTGATAATAGTGTGACTTAACATTCGAAAATTGAAATTGTTGGCAGATTGTGAAAAAGGAAGTTGCCAGTGTGGAAATTGACTGAGATGATTTCCTAGAGTTAAACTCAAGCAACTAAATGGAGGTAAACCACCACTGCATCTAATCAAATGAATCTGCCTGCTTGGTGGAATGATCACTTGCATATCAGCTGTTTGTGCCTTTTGCAGTAGATGATATAAAGTTTGCTTGTCAATGAGGAAGCCAGGAAGCTTAAGCAAGGAAGACAGAAGAAAGTAGTTTACATTGCACATTCTGTTTTGGTTGTTTTCTTTTGCACTTGTATTGGAGGTTGCACATGGGGGTCTTGCATTACCTAAGTAGCATTGTTTTTTAAGTAAATGATTATCTAACCACTGTATTCTGTAGCTAATCTATAATTTTTATATTTTTCTTTAGATGTAGGCATATAAAACAATCTGAATTTCAATTTAAATCCTAAAGTTCAAATTCTAATTATTCAAATCATGAAGATAATGAAAATGTTTAATTTGTTTAATTAAAAAGTGTAATAATAATAAACTATATGCATTACAATATATATACAAGTAAGAATGAGGTAATAACTTTTTAATCGAACAAAAATATTCTTATAAATATTAACAATATAAATTTCTATTTTTTTTCTTTTACAAATTTTATTTTTTAAAATTATTTTACTAAAATTTTGTTACAATTTTTAATTTAAATTTGAAACATCTCTCTCTCTCTCTCTCTCTCTATATATATATATATATTCAATTTTAATTAGAACATGCATGATTAAATTTATATTTATATTTTAATAATAATATATTTATAACATATATAATATAATTTATAATTTAGAAAATGAAAATACTTATTAAATATATTAAATAATTAATATATTAAATATAATTAAAAAAAATTTTAAAACAATATGACAATAATAAAATTGAAACTTTTATAATGATAATACACTAAGCTAATAAAAATTCATTTTATACATTATTTAGATTTATAATTTTAAAAATAATTTTCTTTTATATGAATCTAAATGTACAATTTCATTATACAAGTTAATATTATTTTAAATTATAAAAAATTAAAATAAAGTATATGCAAATCAAACTTTTTTATAAAAAGTAAAATAATAGAATTTATTTATATTTATTATTAATTTATTTTAATTTTTAAATATTTTTGCCTATTTATATTTTTAAAACTTATTATTATATTTTTTTATTATATTACATTTAAGTTTACAATTAAATTAATATTATATGTTAATAATATGACTTTAAATTGATAAATATTTTTATTTATATAATTAATTAAAATGATATTAAAATTAATATTTTGTTTTAAATAATTAAATATAATATTTAAAATACTATGACAATATTATATAATATATAAAAATAATAGAAAATTATGTAAAAAATTAAATCATGAGTTTTTGTAAAGAGCATAATGATGTACAATGCACATTTTGGAAAAAAACTAACATGTATAAAAGTAGAAATGAAGGGCAAACTTTTGAAAATAAAAATAACCATGTAAAAATTAATTAAAATGAATAATCTATATTATATATAAATATATGAAGGAGAGGGAACATTAAGTTTATTCAAATTGCCTTTCACTCGTAAAATTAATTACAATATATTTTTATTATTTAAATTAATTTTAAAATTTATATAAATTTAAAATTCTTAATTTTAAGTTAATGTAAATTTAAAATTTTTAGTTCCATTTATATTTAATTTCAATTTCAATTAAATATAGAATTTTATAAAAAGTAATTAATTAAAATAAAAAATAAATAAGTAAATGTCACGACCCAACCTATGGGCCGGACCGGCACTAGGATTTGGACTAGCCTAAAGCCCCCGAGGCCCGTAATAAGCCTAACTATTCCTTAACCCAACTCTAAGGCCCATTTGGGGCCAATTTCAATAATTCAACCGGACAGAGTCCGGCCATAAAGTAGACCTTTCAACGGGGAGTTTTTGACTCATCCGACCTGTAAACACAATATATAATCAATTGGGGAGCTCAGCCCACCCTCCACATACAATATATAATCAATTGGGGAGCTTAGCTCACCATCCACATACTCAATGTCATAAAAATAAATGTGAGCTCAGCTCCCTTATCCAGTCCATCAAACATGCATATAATAATACGTTTACAGGTCCAACATGATAATTATATTACAAACCCAAATCAAATAAATACTTTTGATACATGCGGAAATTCTAAGAGTTAACAGGTTTATACAAACATTAATAAATGACCTGCGAGGGAGAAAAGCAGATTAATCTCAAAAATATCCTCCTGTGGCCTGGAAAAATATTGAACAGGAGTGAGCGTTCGACTCAGAGAGTAAAATATCAATTTTAACTATAATCTCTATAACTATCTAAAGCTAATGCACCCTGTAGAGTGAAATGCAACATCAGTAATATTTTCACATCATAACAGCAAAAAGGTAATTTGGAGCACTCACACACTCAGTAATATCAAATCATAAATATATGGGAGTTGATCCCCTATACAGCTCTCTTAAATCCAACCTGTGCCAGCGAAGAACTCAAGCCGGACTTTCGCTTAATAAACCAAATCGGGGTCCCAGCGAAGAACTCAAGCCATGTCTACCCCAAAGGACTGGGTCCGAGCGAAGATCTCAAGCTGTGTTTACCCATCCTGTCCATAGTTAACACTATACCACACGCACGCCAACGCACGCACACTACTCCAAATTACCACAACAACATCCATGGCACTTTAACAGTTGTGAATGCAACATAAAATGTGCGTAGAGTTTAACTACATAGATATTTACATATAAGTGATGCATGGGCATGCTTGAACATATAATAATATCGAAATTACAATTAAAATTAATATTTTACTCACAGACTTGACTGATCCTTTGTGTGGTGGCGGAGGAAGAAAGGCAGCTCACCTGACAATTTTATTACAATTATTTAATACAATTGACTCAATACAACCCAAGAAAAGATCAAATACGTCCTAAGTCGTGTCGTAAATCCGACAGAGTCTCCCCTATACCTAGGACCTACCCAATCTGCAAATGGGTTTAAAACACACTTCTATATCCACCAACCATACACCTACAACTCAATCATATCACACAGCCCCTCCTGGGCCCATCCAAACAGTCATCAATCACAATATGTAAAATTACAGTTTAATCCTTATAATTGACATTTTTTGCAAAAACCACCCAAATAAACTCTAAAAATTCTAAAACTTTGCTCCTCGGGCCTTAGCAATATTACTAGGCTAATGCAAAAAGAATCATAATTTTCTGAGCCACCACGAATATTTTATGGATTTTTAATCCCATTTAAGCACTATAAAATTACGAAAAAGCATGGTTCGGGTTTACCTATGCCGATTCCGAATCCGGGGATGTGCTCGGGACGTCTGACAATGGTGGAATAGCCAAAATATCGATCTAATTCCAAGACTTTTTCGGTAGCCAGTCTGTCTGGCCAGAAATTCACAAACCCGAACAACTGTCGAATTTCCGCAAATTGAAGATACTTACACGAAGCCCACAACACAGAAGTTAGTACATAAATTTTACTGAATTTTCTAAGCTCATTTAATGCTTGGAAAAACACTACGAAGTTCCGTGGGACCCACCGAAAAACGGTGTCGAAAAATTTTGAAATTTATATCGCAGCGAAGCACTTGACGAGTGGAGTGCTCTGGTACTCTCAGTTTTCTCGTGGGGTTCACGGTTTGCGAGAAATCTAGCCCAAAAGTCACAATGGGATAAAACTTTCCGGACAAAAATTGGGCAAACCGCTCAATGGATTTTGATGTTCTTAGTGTCTATGGAAAGCTCTCGAGGTGTAAATGGTGTTTGACACAAGACCCGACTCAATCGATTGCCGGATTGGCTGGACTTCGGTTGGAAAATAAAAAATAAAATTAAAACAAGGAAACCATTTAATCTCTACAATAGTTTATTTTTTAAAATTATTTTACAGAAATTTTATTATAATTTTTAATTTAGAATTAGAATATATATATATATATATATATATATATATATATATATATTCAATTTTAATTAGAACATACATGATTAAATTTGTATTTATATTTTAATTAATAATGTAACATATATAATTTAATATGTAATTAAAAAAATTTTAAACACTTATTATATGTATATATATATTAAATAATTAATATATTAAATAGGTTTTAAAATTTTTTATATTAAACAATATGGCCATATAAAATTTCAAGATATCAATAAAATGAAAATAAAAATTTATAATAATAATGCACTAAATTAACAAAAATTTATTTTAAAAATTATTCTATTTTATAATTTTATGATTTTTTTGACATTAATTTAGCTATACATTTTCATTATGTAAGTTAATATTATTTTAAATTATGAAAATAAAATAAAATATATGTAAATCAAATTTAAAAAAAAATAAAATAAAATAATAGAGTTTAAATGAATTAAATTCAGTGAACTCATTTGTATTTATTATTAATTTATTTTAAATTTTAAACATTTCATTAATTTATATTTTTTAAAACTTATTATTATATAATTTTTTATTATAATATATTTAAATTTATAATTAAATTAATATTATAAGTTAATACAAAACTTTCATAAAAATATATTCGAATAAAAAGATAATTTTTAAGATGATAAATATTTTTTATTTATATAATTATTCAAAATGACAATTAATATTTTAATTTAAATAATTAAATATAATATTTATAATACTATGATAATGTTATATAATATGTAAAAAATAATGAAAATTATATAAAAAGAATTTTTATAAGGAGTATAATAAAATATAACATACATTTGAGAGAAAAACTAGTTATTATTAAATATATCTAAAAATATCTATAAATAATAAATAAAAATTATATTACAAATAAATATAAAATATATATTAGAAATAAATGAATAATTATTTTATAAAATTTATTATACAAATAAAAAAAATTCTAACGGATCAAATTTTTTTGCCAAATTATTCCATAAATTTTAATTTATTGTATAGGGATGGAACTTTGATTTATTTATGGGCCATTTCATTTTCTATTAATCAGGTACATAATTCTCCGGAAGAAAAAAATCAGGTCAATAATTCTATTGGCAAAATAATTCCACTATCCATTGATCAGGTCGATAATTCAATTGATTCAACAAGCCGAGTTACTGATTTTTTAACCATTCACTTCCATGTTTCTATTGAAAATTCTGCCCAATTTAGTAACTAAATCACCGGATCAACCCGAGAGCCCAGGCCCGGTCTAATAACACTGGCTTGAACACATCTAGTCTTATCAACATTCATACATCCACAGTAGATTTCTATATTGCTTCTTAAATGGCAAAATAAATTGTATACAAAATCATATGGACGAATGCAAATTGATACTACAATGTCAACATATTTCACATTATCACAAACAGTGGACCCGAAATTAAACTGTAACCAGGGATGTCAAAACTCAGCGGCATTCAGTTATTGGTGCACCCCTGCTGGTGCCTGCATCCCCTATTGACACCGTAGCAAGGGACTTGGAAGCCCATGCCCTGGCATTCATCGCTCCTTGTAAATTACTTTTCCTGCAAGGCTCCTTCAGAGAATTGAATATTTGTATTATTCCATTCAGATAAGCCCAAGGATGCTTCAACAAGCTCCCCAATCTCAAGTTCTGAATATGCCTTCTCCAAGCAAATTGAGCAACTACAAGCAGGGTAGGGAAAAATATATAAATCAATCTCACAAACACAAATGCAGTTGCCAGAGCCAAATACGTCTCCTGTCTAAACAAATTCTCTGGTGATCTTGCCCATGAGAATGGGCAGCTTTCCTGGTCATTTCTATCATGCTTTTCAAGGTTTGATGGGCGCACAATTTTGTCCAGAGATCCTTTGTTCAGAGATGCAGTCTTGATGCCTGTAACCAAGAAGGCAGTCATTATGCTTATTAGACCACTAATGGAGAAATATTCTTCAACAAAAGTTAAGTGAAAAAGAATGGCCTAAAATGCCATGCTATTGAATGCAGATGCAGAATAATAAAAAAAAAGAACTGTTTACAATTATTCTTTGCCAAATAATCTAAACAAGAGATGCAAAATGTAAATATTCTTATGGAATGTCCACAAATATAGTGCCACTTGCTATATAAAATAACCAATTAGCTATCTGAAGGAAGAAGCTACAGGGTTTGAACTGTTCTCATGTAATCACCTGTACTCATTCATAATGGACAGAGATGGCAAGATTGTGCAGACACTGAAACACAATATCGAAATGTGCAGTAAGGGAGCCCAGGAGAAAAGCCTTACCTGTAACATCGGTGTAGAAAGCAACAAGAGAACCCAAAGTCCGAGAGCCATGGTACCGATCACGCATTGTAGAATTTAAGAGGAATAGAGTTGGAAATCCATGGACTCCATACTTCGAAAGTATGCTGCAGAAACCGATAAGTTTTATATTCAATAATCAACAAAGTACATTCATAGCACGAAAAGGGGGAAATTTTATGAAAATGATCTTCCATTTACAAACCTCGGCCTAATAGATGATTCTTCAATTGCAAAATGGGGAATGGAAGGAAACAAAGAGGAAAGGAGGGAGAAGCCGGGTCTAAAACTCCTAGAGAACGGGCACCATGATGCATAGAATAGCACAGCTACATATTTGTGACTGTTTTTGTAAACCATACTCAGTGCCTTCTGTAATGAAACCTCATCACCCTACACAGGAACGCATATAAATTTCATCAAATATATTCAACCAAAGCCAAAAAAGAACGATTAACCTTTGCACAAGCATATGACTTCACCGATACTGTCACCATTAATGCCAAGCGTTAAATAAATAAATAAAGCATCTCTGCTGTGTAGCAAGTCCCTACACCAGAAGAATTTGACATTTGAATGCTTGAAATTAGTAAAGCCCAAAGCAGTAGTCAGGGGCTTAAAAAGTAACAAAAATATATACAGTGAAAAAAGCTGATTGCTTCCAGAGTCAAATACTTTCTTCCTCTGGCATGTGGAAAGCATTTATGTTATTATTATGGTTAATTGATGTTGTCAAACATTTACCATGACCATGAGAAGCAGGAAATTGCTAACTGAACCGTGCCAAATAGGTTTACAATACCCAAAACACAAGAAGAGACAGAACCCCAAATCAAAGAATTCAGTCCAGGTGTAAACATAATGCTTCATTATGAGATCAAACTTCCGACAAGTTCATAAAATATTATTATCATCAGGAGGACAAAAAAAGAGAAAATAAATTTCGAGCATCCAATTTATGAAACCCATAAAAGAGAAACTTTTAAGGAAAATAAAGAATTAAATTTTACCAACCTCGGTGACCCCAACGAAATCAGGAGATTCAACACTGCCAAATACAACATAGCTTCGATCTAGAAACTCAAAGATCAAATCTACGACGGACTCTCTAGGACACATCGAAACCCTACTAGGGTCGGCGGCAGCGGAACTTAGCCTTCCCAAAATCATCACCGTCATGCAGAAAGTCGCGATCCGCCTTGGCCAAACCCTAGCCCCCATCATCGAAAAGCCCAAAAAGGAGAAGGAAGCGAGGAAAAAAAAAAGGGCCCACTTAAATTCCTACGAGGGGCACTAAAAATCAGGGTAGTCGAGAAAAAAATAGAAGAAGGGAGGTAGAGGAGCGAAACCGGCTCATATTTCAGCTGTCAGGACCAGTTTTGTAAAGGAGGGAGCTCGGAAAAAATTATGATATTTTTGGAAATAAAATGATTTCATTCTTAAAACAATCTAGTCCTGTGTGAGAGAATAAGTTGTGGTTTTTTTTTTTTTTTTTTTTTTGCATATAATTTGGTTAAAAAATAAAAATATTTATTTATATGTCTGATTTTGGATGGTAAGAGGAGGAAGTGGAAGAAGAAGGCGAAGATAACAGAGGAGCAAAAACGGCGGCGCTTTGTTAGAGGGAGAATGGGTAGGCCAGCAACCAGACAGTGAGTACTGACTGCTCCCAACTCAACTCCCTATATATATTCACGCTACGTTTACGAGCTTTTTATTGGATAAAATTTTACTTCATTAATAAACCACACAAACTCTAATTATTTTTAGGAATGATATTTATTCAACTATTTTGTTCTCTCTCCTTCCCCTTGATGAATGTTGGTAATTCCTCTGCAACTCAAGGAACTCCACCTCCTCCTTCTATCACCATAATTTTTCTGCAACTCAAGAAACTATGTTTAAGTTTTCACTCCGTCTGATTCTGATTGTGAATATGAGATTGTGTAAATTGTTTCAAATTTTTTTTATTTATTTAGAGTTGCACTTGGATTTGGTTGTGAAATGATGTATGAGTACTATTTCCTTGGATTCTCTGTTGATGATTTTGTATTTTGCTTGTTAATTATTTGTACTTTCTTAAATTAGATTTGAATTTGGATTTTTATGATATGTGATATGTATGATTATTTCAGAGTATTTAAATTATTTTCTTTTTTAGTAATATTTAAAATTTTTTTTATCTTATAATCGAAAAATTAGTATTATAGATTATACAGAATTTTATGTTCACATAATTAATATTAAATAATTTTTTTCTATAAATTACAATTTAAGTAATGTATTACGTTAGGCTAAGTTGAGAAACACCGAATAAAATTTACACAAAAAATGACCAAGCCTGAATCCAACCAAATCAACAGTGTTTTCCATACGGGAGGAGAGTTAATAAAGAGGGCCAAAACATAATCGAAGCACCCCTTTCAAATTCAAGCCATTATGTTCTCAGAAGAGCCATATACCAACAAGTTTAGTGGTGAATCTAAAAGTTGCGTGCCAGATTCAAAATGATATTGATTTGCTCCAGTCCTTCCTACTCATCCAGCTTCTACAATCCATACCATAGGTCTCCCGTGTTGCTCTTTTGCGGTGAGCCCTTGCTCCCCAAACTGGCTGTTTACCCCTGTTTTGCTATCACATCTTCTCCTCATCACTTCACCTCTCATAGCCTCGTGAGATTCTGTGTCTTTTTATGTTTGTCTTAGTTTGGTAGGAATTATTAATTTCTTGTTTTTATTCGCTAAGTAATCCGAGGATTTAATCCAAAATCATTTAAAATAGAGAAAGAGAATCCATATAACTAATTCTAAATTCTTTGAAATAAAAGCTTATTTGAAATTGTATTTTGACAAGTGAATAATCCAATCCTTGTTACTATTGATGAGTCTGACTTGATTTGAGTATGTGTTGTAAGGCGGATTTAAAATGAATTCAATGCAATTGAAGTGTTTTATTTGTTTTGAAATGAAAGAATGCAAATTTGGGCAACGAAGGTGGGGTCGAGATTACTTTAGGTCTCTTTAATTTGAGGATTTATTTTTCAATGCGTTTTTATTCATAGTGAGTAAAAGAATGCAAATTTGGGCAACGAACCTTCTTTGCCACTTTTAACAAACAACAATCAGATGATGATGACTGATGAGTAGGTTAATTGCCAAATCACAAAATTAAAAGGCATATCATGGAAACCATAATCACAATAATGGAGGCATTCAAGATGTAAGATGGCATCAATAATGAGTAGATTAACCGCTAAGTCACAATGTCTAGGCATATACAACGAAGCAACGTGCATAAAACAATTCTGGGCAGTAGATAGCTGGAAAAGGCAGTCTATGCCCAATTCAATCCTAAATTTATCTCATTGGCCTCCCTGTTTCTTTCTTGTGATGATAAAATTGGACAATCACAAGATCAAAGCGAAGCCAAAATTAAGTTGCCCTAGACTGAAAAGAGAATATAACCTCTGTTCAGAGACAAAACAGTCATACCAGACCTCCAAAATCAGCCTCTTGCACACCATCAGTAGGCCAATAGCCACTGCTGGATACGTTGTCTGAAAAACGTAGAAACTGTAAGCTTATTTAATGATATCACTCTTTTCTGCACAGGTTCATGAGTCACAGGGAGAGTTATTCTTTCAACAAGGTAGCAAAAATAATTATAATTACTTTATGCACTGAACTAAGTCAGTAATGTCCCAGGAGGAGAAGTCGAGAAGAATTGACCCATCACATGTATAACAGCTAAGAATAAAATGCATGCAAGCAATTGCAAAAAAGCAAAAGGCAAGCCAGGTCTACCAAAATGCATCTTAAGTTCTGAACCGTTATAGTATTCCTTTAGTCCTTTTAGGGACAACAAAATCAATTGCTAGTTTTATATAACTTGAACCAAGACACAACCATACATCAAAAACCAATCACCACAACGCTATAACCAAACATAGATAACTATTTGTATCATCTGTACCCAATACTACTGAAGGAGCATTTAGTATAAGATTAACAAGAAGTAATTATTACCCTTATAACTTTTGACCCCTCATTAATATTGTTTGGATACTTAAAAGAGACTAGATTAACTTTTCACCTCATTAATATTTATATCCTTTTGAAAAGTTAACCTTAAGGGACTAGGTTAATAATTACCTATTTTAAAGGTTCAAACTTACAAGAATAACATTTAGCACTTAATTTTTTAACTTTCTACCAAATATATTCTAAATAGCATGAATACTGCTCTCCATCAAAGCCACAATTATGGAGAAGATCACCATCACTTCAATTTTGTGCTTGCACAAATTGCAACTGCTCAAGGGTGGTCCACCTCCACATGGACACCCACGTACAGAATTGAAGCTAAATTATGGCACCCACCCTGATACTCTTTCTTTAGTTGATTTAGCATGAATTTAGGGTTAATGCTAATGAAAAAAATACAAAAAATTATTTTCCAACTCCATTTTTTATCGTGTTCACAATTATTATTATTATTATTATTATTATTATTATTATTATTATATAACCAATGATTTCAAAAATAAGCAACATAAAACAGAATGCATTTCTCTGCAAATAAGGGCACCATATGAAATTATAAGGAAAAAAAAGTATAATCAATGTCACATTTTGACTCTTGAAAAGAATTATCTACCATACAAATACCTTCAGAAAAATTGTTGAAAACAAAGCAAAGAAGACCATTACATCTCTTAGATTGTGTCATTATTAATTTAACAACCCCACAGCTAATTCTGCCTAGGCCAAATCAATGGACATCAATTATCATGAGATTGTCTCATCGCAAAATAGCTAGCATGGGTCGATCTGCTGATTCTGATAAAGCCAGGAGAATCATACTTAGACATGACATTCTAGTCTAGTGGCTATTAATGCTTGGACAGCTTAAAACAAAAATCTTAATAAAGCCAATTAATAGTAATCATTATGTCTACACTAAAAATAGAAATTTTAGTTAAGGTGTTACAAAAAAAATATTCTAATCAATGTTGCATAAAAGGCACCCATGGCACCTTTTAACATATTTCTTCAAACCCAGAAACTGATAGATGAGTTATTGAATTTAATCCTGTAACATAAATTGTTAATTCCAACTCCCGCTCCCCCCACACCCCACCCATCTCCCACGGTCAGTTTTTAGAAGACAAACACATAAGGTCACATGGATGGTTAAAACTTTAGACCTGAGAAACTAAGGGTAAATTTTAGCCAAAGACATTGTTTAGATGTAGAAATTACCTCTTATGCAGCTCTAGTCCTCAATCTGACTTAGGCATATGAGGAACATTTCCTCATGTGCCACAGATTGTGCATGGACAACTCATTCTACAGTAAATTGAACTGGCCAGAGAACTTGGCCTTGCAGGCTGCACAAGTAAAACCCAATGAGCTTGCTTGTGCTTCAGATTCTAGAGCCTCATAATGAAACTCATTTCTGCACCAGACACAGACATACAAAGTAGGCACACGTCGCCTGCTTGCTATCTTTGGTAACAAAGGCAAAGCTTCCTTATCAAGCCAAACAGATGAATCAAGACCTCGAGCGATCTCTGCATCATATGAAAAGACCCTGGAATCATCTGAATGAGGGTTCATAAAATTATATTCCATATTCTCCATGCTGCCTGATCTCAGCCCTTCGAAACCTGATATACCACAAAACTTCTCACCAAAGAATTCAGTCTCACCCTGTCCATTAAAGAAATAGATTATAAATCAGAATTTCTATCAATTGTATATGCCCAGACTGGTCAAACATAAGTTCTAAACCTAAAAATAACTAGCCTTGAAAAATATGCAATACAAACGCATCATGCAGGCCCTTGGAAGAATTTTCCCATAGAATATGGAGGTAAACCCTTATTTTGTTTAGATTCTGGAAAAAAAAAGAGAGGAGGGGGGGGGGGGGGGGGGTGTTGTGGGTGGGGGAAGCAATGAGAAGAAAAGAGAGAGAAAAACACAAATGTAAAAGCAAAAAGTGCAGCATATCATCAGTCCCCATATGATGGTCAAAAACAATCCAGTAGGAACTGGAAATTATTCACCAAGTATGCTGCAAAGTGAAGAGAGGAAATTTTAAATACTATGATTACACAATCTAAACAAGACATGAAAGTACTCAGAGAAACCTGAATTCACACAACAGAAATCATCCAACCTGTTATAAAAGTAAATAATTCACATTCATTGTTAGTCAAATTGAATATATTTACATGTAAACAAGTAATTGACAAAATGATACAAAAAACAGTGTGCAACCTGAATTGCACCCTTGAAAACACTAGGTAATACCTTTCATTTGAGAATCATTACAGTTTCATAATTTTATAGCAGCCATAAAGATGATTCTCAAAAAAAAGTACCCTTAAAAATGGCCATGTCATAAGTCATACCTTATCTGACATTACGTCATATGAGGGAAAACAGCTAGATGAATTAACAAGTCGAGATGAAGTATCAGCAAAACTACCAAGCAGGTCATTTTCTTCATCAGTTCTCCACATAAACCCAGATACAACATTTTCACTAGTTTGGGTATGACTGCTAGAACCAATCACTGATTCATTCCTCCTAGGATTTAAGTCCTGCAACCTGGGCTCCTCTTGAACTTTGCCTGTCAAAATCCTATTCGAATTATTTTCAGCACTCCAAACTTGCTCACTGCTAGAAAGACAAAGTAAGCTGTCTATAGAAGCCCTTTTCTTCTCATCCAGATTGCAACTGTAAACACCATTTAAATTATCTTCCATAGAAAATTTCTCCTGATTCCCAGAATTAACAAGGGTAAAATCCTTTGAACAGCTTTCTAGCATCGTGCTTTTCACAACATCCACATCCTGTTCACTGTGACCATGGTCAAAAACAATAAGTGGTTCACCATCACATTGACTTTTAAATCCCTTATGCTTGGACCAGTCCATTGTGTTACATGAGACCTTATTCATGTTATTCTCATTAAAATGTGTTTTCACATCAGAAGATGGTCCACCTAAACTGCTTTCAAAATTTCTATCCTGCATAAAGTTCTTTGATGTGTCATTCAGGACTCCATCATCTTTTAAAGCAAATGTAAGCCCATTAGCTAATGGAAAAAGTGAAAAATTGTTGGAACTTCTTCCCAACTCAATATTAGTTACACATCCTTCAAGTGCATCAATGTCTTTGCTGTGCTCACTGTTATTAGAGCATGGGACTTCGACATGATTAGGCACCTCCAATGTACCATTAGAAACATTAACATTAATATTTTCAGAATCAAAGCATTGCTGATGTGCATATAAAGTAAGCTCACTGCCTTCAGAATCCTTTTCTTGATGGTGTATCTTTCTTGTGCAACTGGGATTCCCCTTCATATTATTTTCAGTAAAACAAATCTGCTCATTCCATGATGGAATAGCTGAGCAGCTTCCATAACTACTCTCCATATCATTGATGATCTTTGTATCCTCAACTATTAAAGTGCTATTGCTACCAAAACCAACAGTTTGGACATCATTCCTAGACCTACCCACTACCTTAAGTTTGGGCTTGTTCACTGTTTTACCAGAAACTTGGTACATCTTATTGTTGGAAACACGTGCAAAATCTGAGGAAGTTAAACCCCCTTTAGAATCCATTTCATGTTTCAGCTCCACTGCAGAAGTTGAAAGCCCATGCACATTATTTACAGAACCATATCTTTGTAAACCACCATATGTAACAACCAAACAGCCTTCATAACTTTGCTCCTTGCTGTTGGTTGAAACATTCTCTTGTGCTGAGCAACGCACGCCAAAATCAGTTCTTAGCTTGTCTTTTCCAACAAAAACCCTGTCATCAATTGTCATGCAACTTACTGTGCTAGAATGAAGTCTATCCTCGATAGTTTTGCCATCAACTGTTTTCTTTTCAGAATGTGGGGCAATTAAACCACTATCAGAACCTCTCTCCTGATAATGCTCCTCCATTAACCTTATGTGTGCCTGATCCTCATCGTTGTCATTTGCACATCCTTGGTTCCTTCCAACAGCAGCAAGTGAACAACTCTGAGAACCTGTTTCCTGGCTGCCCAAGTTACTGATTCTGCCAGTGGTGCATTCAATAACATTTTTTTCATCAGAAGATTTATAAACGGAATCATTCTCCTTATTGGAAATGGCTGACACTGCACCTGGATAAACATTATTTCCAACAGCATCAACATCAGTAACTTTATTCATCTTCTCTCCTTTATCATTGGTCGTGCTACAAACTATATCCTGCTTATCACAATAAGATTCACCAGTCGGATTTTCTTTTGTTTTATAATTTGGAACGGCAGAACTTATTTCATCATTTATTTTAATGTCAGAATTCACTGCAACAGCACCCATAGCAATTCCAATTGATTCTTGAATCTTTAAAACATCAGGATGAACTCCTAATAATGGAGGGACAGGGCTCCTTTGGATGGTCATGAATCCACTTGAAGCTTCAATTCTCTTAAAATAATCTTTTATGTGGTTCCCAAGGTGACCATTATAGCGATGCATTTCTTCAAAAGGTTTATGACAAAATTGACATTCATACTTTCCATTTTTCATTATCACCTCCTCATTCATGGATGCTCCTTGTTTAAGCCTCTTTGGAGTCCTGTGATGGGATGATAGCAGATGTTGCAGCAAGTCATCCGGCTCATCAAAAACCATGATGCATTTGTGGCATTTATATTTCCTCAGTGTTTGGACCTGCCCAGGAATCCCTATGTTCAACGAGGAAGATTGCTTCTCATCCCCATTCTTGTCAGCTTTAAGGGTAAGATCTGCAGCCTGCAGTGTACTTTGTGAATACAACTTTATAGGAAATTAAAATGCAAAAAACAAAGACCATAAAAAACTTACATTCCCAGAAGATATTTTGTCAGTCAAATGAACGTTGCCATCAACATGATCAAAATTTGACTGGCTTGCATCTTGAAGTCCAAATGAGGAAAGTAAATATGATGAAACTTCCTTGCAGGACATAAACTGCTGTCCATTAGGGCTGGATAGCATCAAATTAGCAAAGATAGGAAAGAATTACACAACCAATAAAGTTAAAACTGCAATTTAAACATAGAAAAGAAAATCATAAAAAAAATTACATCACAAACAGATAAATGTAGCAGAAACAGAAAATCAGCTCCAATAAGACTCATGAAATAGATGCCGCCAAAAAAAAAAAATTAAAAAACTTATCCTACAAGCCAGCAATAAACTGAATATCAAAGAGGTAAAAAATTTACTTAGTTTGCCGCATACAACCAAATTCAATTAATCTCAAAATACTACGTTAAATAAAATAAATTGGTTCACTATGGTACTGTTACTGCTATACAGATATCAGTGTATTTGACAACAAAACCCATTCCATGTACGAAGAGAATATTTCCAATAGTACAAATGAATAATCAGAATATTCTGCCATCAACAATTTATGAAGTGAAAAAATGCTGCATGATGGCTCAATAGAGACAAGTAATACCTAGCAAAGAAAGTTTTAGAAGAATCAGTCAGCCAAACACCATGAGTATGATAAAAAATCAGTAAGCTTGTCCTAAAGAACGATAGTAATAAAAAAAGATAATGTCACGTTTGATTTAAAGGACCAATTGGATAGAGGTAAAAGTTCTGGGATTTGCATCCCCTTTATAAGAGAAAATGTCAAAAATGAACAAGAAACATGCAATAGATACTTCTACTATAAATACAGCAGAAATCCATATGAGAGAATGTATACTCATAAGTTCCTCATTCAAACATAAATGCTAACTCTCAACTAAAATTCTTAGATTATCTAGCCTTCCACACAAGCCAACAACAAAAATCCCGTTCAAATGTAGAGCAACCAAACGCATCTCATAAGCTGAATTTTAAATTTACTTTATCATCTAACTTCCTCAATGTTAGTTTTTCCATTTTGTAATTCCCCCCCAATTGAAATTCATGTAGTATACATGTTCCAACTCACACTCAACTGAAAACAAATTAACACAAATAAATTGAACCAAACATTTGGACAAAATAACTTACATTAACCTACAAAAACTAGAAAAAAAATAAAATAAAATCTGAAAACAAAATAGTCAAAAACCTTATGTATCTTCTACAAGCAATCCAAAAGAAGCCAGCTTTCTTCTTGATGCAGAGCATGAGTTTCCAACCACTTGGCAATACATTGCCGAGCACACTTGCGTCCACTATCATCTTCTTCTTTCTGCTAGTCACCCATTCTCCCTCTAGCCCCTGCAAAAACCCTAATAACTCTGCCTCTGTATGCATTCCCGCTGTTCGAATCATCAGTTCCCCTCCATATGGATCTTCCATACTCCCCAGTGCCACCAAGTCCATCTTCATTCCATTCTTATTCATCGTCAACATCTCCCCCTTCTTCTTCTCCTTATCCACGCTTCCATCCACACCAATCGTCTCTCTCTCTCTTTGCTTATTCTCAGTCTCACTCACCTGGTTGGGATTACTACTGTCACTATAAAAATTACTCTCATTTTTTCGTGGCCTGCCTCGCTTCCTCTTTTTCGTAGTATAATCAACAATTGAAGTCGGAATTGCCTGCTTCATCACCTCTTCGCTGTCATAATTAGCAATGCCGATTGGAACATTTTGCAATGCCTCATTCACAGTGGAAGGAAAACCTAGGAATTGGTTGTATTGGATGGGAATAGAAACTAGGTTATTATCATTATCATTATTATTATTATCCTCTTTCTCATCTGAGTGAGAATTGGCACCAAACAGGGACTTGAGGAGGGAAATGATTTGAGAATTTTCTTCATCTAGAGTTTGGGAGACAATGGGAGATTCAATTAGAGGGGAGGAAGAGAACTGAGAGTTGTTGCGAGGAGCTAATCGGAGGCGGGAAAAGGTCTGTTTGCGGCTGCCGGCGGACTCATTGAAGACGGAACGATCGATTTTGGGAGTAGCAACGTCATCGTCGTTTTGGTGATAGTGGAGAGAAGAGGAGTAGGAGGAACAAAGAGAGAGGGAAAGGAGTTCAGACTGGGAGAGAAGGCCAAGATCGATTAGAGGAAGGGATTCTGTATGGAGGTGGTTGAGGTGATGGTTGGAGGCGGAGGAGTCGACGGTGGCGGTGGCCATGACATGGAAGAGGAAGGAAGTAGAAAGATGAGGAAGGTGCTCAGGTGCAGAGGTGCGACTTGCGAGAAGGGATAGAAGTTAGAAGTTGTAAAAGGGCTAGAGGGAAAGGGTTTCGCGACCTGCTTGGCACAAACTTTTTACATTGTAAGTGTTCAATGAAACGGTGACGCGTGGGTTTAATCAATTTGGATCAAACTTTGGATTTGATGGGCTCGGCCTTCCATTCTTTGAAACGACAGATTTGGGCAATGCTTGGCGGAGTCCAATCATTTGGTTTTATAACAAATCCTGCCCTTCATCGTGCGCAAGTGTTTTTTTTTTTTTTTCGCAGAAGAATATTATTGCATGAGTACAGGTTAATATTATGTTAGTCAAAAGTTCAATTCAGTCTATTAACCATAGGGGCGAGTGAGCCTTAACTACTTAATTAAATCTTTTAATCCTTTAAATTTACTGGGTGACTTAATAGTTATAAACTAATTTAAATTTATAAATATTTAAATTTTAAATAATTATATATTTAGTTAAAATATTTATAAATAATTAATACAAATTTGATATATTTAATAAAAAATAGATTATAAATATATTTATTATTAAAATAATTAAAAAATATATTAAATGATATATATAATGAAATTTTAAAAATTAAAAAATAATATATAATAAAATATTTAATTAAACTATTTTATAAATACATAACTTATAAGCACTAAAATAAGAAGTCGATCTTATATTTTTTTTAATTTATGAGCCTAAAAAAATTATAAATAAATAAGTGAATTTATTTTTAGAACTTATAAGTCAAGCTAAATATTATCTTAATCAATTTTGCAAGGGTTAATTAGAAATCACAAACCTAATTATCTACCGTAATGCATCCATTTAAGACTTTTAACAAACAAAGTGGCAATAAAAAAAAAAAAAATAGCCCTCTAATGTTTGATTGCTTTCCTGATAGAAAAACTTGACCTTTATAGTTTGATCAGAGACAGAAGTCATTAGATCCCCTCATCAATAATGAGACGCAGAAATAGGAGATTTTGAAAAGTTCAAATCATCAGATTCTCTGGAGCAACTTGCCCTTCTTTTATGAAGTTTATCTATAGTTATTAAATTTGCTAATTTGCCAATCAAAACAACAGAGTTCTGATCAAGCTCTCTCAACATAGCCTTACAATCGTCGACCACATGGTAAGAGGCATCGTGTTGTTGCATCATCAGGACCCGCACCAACACTAATGAATCCAGTTCAAGAATAACGTGGGTGTAAATTGCATAAGACCTGTTTGATATTATTATTAAAATTGTTATTTAAAATATTATTTTTTAAAATATATTAATTAAAGTATATTAAAAAATTAAAATTAAAATTTAATAAATTTTAATTATAAAAAATAATAAAATAATTTATTTTAAATTACTTTTAATAAGTAATATTTTTATTAAAAAAATAATTTTAACCCTATAACATAATGCGAAACAAGTACATAATTTAATAACAGCCTACTTTCTGTTATCTTATAATTAAATAGGCGTTTTACCCAATCTATTTTAACAAGGTCTCATCGTTGCTTATTTATTTATTTATTTTTGCTCAAGTAAGTGGAAAAGGGCCCAAGCAGAAGAAAACTTTTTCTCGGACAAGCACAAACACTCTAATTACTGTGTAACCAATTATTGAAAGTTTTAATCAATATTGTAAGGTGATTGAAATTATAATTATATAAATGCAATGATGATCCTTTTGAACAAATTTTTTACATTAATTAATTGTGAGTTGATTTGGGAGACGACACCATCATCCCCATCCCCCTATACCTATCAATGTTATTTGAGGTACCATTATTGCCACGTTGAAAAACTCAAACATAATATTCCATTTCTCTTGGAAGCATATCAAATAATCACATCTCCGGCCACTTTGATTTCTTTCTCTTCAATTATTATTGTTTCTTCACTAAATCTCACTCAAGAAATTAAATACATTGGTTGGATTAATAATGCTAACAATTTTAAGAACATTTTCAAACACATAATGATCTCATAGTGAGAAAAAAAACCCTAGTTAGCTTGACTGCTTTAGGGTGTAATATAATTGAATTATTCGATTATTTTAATTTCATTCTTTCAAATTGCTTTAAAATTTCCATCGTATCATTTATTTTAAATAATTTAATTTAATGTGATAAAAAAATCAATAAAAAGCTCTCAAAATTTTGTTTTTATTAATTAACATATAGTATCTAATATTGTATGCTATTCTCAGGTCTCCAAACGGCTTGATTGGATATTGAATTGCTTAAAATTACAAAAAAAAAAAGATAAATATCTTAATAACAGTTATTTCAACACTCAAATTAAAAACTACCTCTGATAATTAATATTACAATGAAAGAAAATATGTAAAATGTAAACATATACTTAAATAGGTGTTTGAAACCTATTATATAGTGGCAGGAGATATCTAGACATGAAATCTGAGATTCTATTGATAAATATTAAATTGTATATTATGGTACATTATGAAATTATACCTTATCAGCATGATTTCAGATAATGATATCACTTACTATTCTTGTCCATATCATGCTAAATATGTTCTTACTAGTTCGAGCTCTATTTGAACTAGTTCATTCGACCACTCTTTTTGATCTCTTTGTGTTTGAGACTAATGTACTTAGATAGGCTCTTCAAATCTACTTCTGAGTTGTTGCATTTGTTGGGTATCCAACCCAATAGAAATGAGTTCAAATTTTAGAGTATTCAATGTCAATATATAGTTTAAATAATCAAAGAGGAATGATAATAAATAAAATATCAAAATTAAGATTCAAACTCATCATAAACCTAATTAAAATTTACCTTTTGCTATCTATATTCATTTTGAACTCAATATTTCTAGTCACATTCATTCAAATCTAATTATTTTTATTAAAGAAAAAAAATTTATAGTCACCTCATTTTTCTAAATTCTCTCTCATTTCTTTCCTTCTTTCCTTATAAGCTTTTTGGAATAGCCACAAATAGTTATCCTTCTCATTTTTTATTTTTAAACTTTTTTTTATTAATTTTTATATCAATATAATTTATGTTTATTTTCAATCTATTATTATTATTATTATTATTATTATTATTATTATTATTATTATTATTAATGCATAAGTTTTATCTTCTCTTTACGAGAATTTGTCCTTTCTATCCAATTTGAGGGGAAACATTAAACAAGTATTTTTACATATAATTGGTCGAAAAGACTGTTGATATTTAAAATTACATATATACCCCTACAAATTATGGAATGACAACATATTGCTTTTTTTTTTTAAAATAACATATTGCCTTTTATTTCTCCTGTCCATCGCCTTCACATCCACCGCACTAAAGCTTTGTCCTTTCTCGAACGAATCCCATTCACTGTTTTAGCTACAACAAAGTAATAAAGGGTATAAATGTAAAATTAAAATAATAAATTTAGATAGTACATCTATTTTGGGTAATTTTTTTTATTATATAAGATAAAGGGTATAAATGTAAATTTAAGGTAATAAATTTATTTTTTATTATATTTTATTTCTAAAAAAAATTAATAAAATAAAATTTATTTATTTTAATTATTTTCCTTCCTTATTTTTTTTTCCCACCGTTCTTATTTTCAAAACATCAGCAATCATCACGTTATATATATATATATTGTCAGATAGTTGAGGGGTGATCGGAATACGTCAGGGGTGACTTCACTCCGCGACAGCCGATAGCGATTGAAAATGCTTATGGGATTGGAAATAAAATTAGAAAAAATATATTTTTTTTCATGAATTTCATAAATAATATTTAGCATTTACCTGTTTTACTTAATTAAATATACCATATATGTAAATTGATTTTAATTCAATTTAAAATAATTTTAATATTATTTGAGATAATGATTAATAATAATGTGAATTTAAAATATAATTAAAATCATGAAATTGTTATTGATAAAAATATTTAAATTTTAATCAATAAGGAATGGAATCTCACTGGACTAATATTGGTTTGTACCGAGTAGAACTAAGGAGTGAATAGCTGACGTTTTGGGTTATTTTTTATCTGCTTTGAAAATAATAATAATAATAATAATAATAATAATAATAATAAAACAGGGTTTGATATGCAGGGACCAGGCACGTGGGGTCATGGTCATATCATTTTCTTTACGGACTCCGCCTACCTTTCAAGACGGCAAGTAGTTTGAAAAAATAAATCTGGATTTAACTTTTCAGATATTTAATAGGTGAATATATTATTTTTTATAATTATATAAATTTTTTTTAAATTATAAAAAATTATTTTTTAATACCCAATATATTTAATAATTAGCGCCCCTCTTCCCCTAAACTCGTATGATTTTCTACGACCGAGAAGGGAGTCATTTGACCGGTTTTCACTGCCGCAAGAAACTTGCTTTTTTTTTTTTTTTGAGTCTGAACTGCAATGTTTGACTCTCAGCAAACTAACCTTTTACCAATTGTAATGGCTAGGAGCTGTCCTGAAATCACTGGATAAACCGAATAGGCGAATAAGGAAGAAAATAGCAGAAGCGTCCAATGAAGAAGAAGAATCAATAAAAAAATAATTAAAAAAAACAACTCTTGTAGGTAACCAAAGAACCGTACCACTCCTTACAACTATCGTATCAGCCCCTTACAACGTAAGCAGCCGCCCATGACCCACCATTTCCTTCCCTTTATTGGGTACAACTTCAAACCTCCTCTTGAAAAAGACTGCCCTCTCATCTCACACCAGAACCTCAAAGGGGAAAAGAAACCCTCAATCCGACGGCCTAGCAATGGCATTACAGGCAAGGTGGTATCCCACAGAAATAAATATTGTGGCAATGGGGTTGTTTTGTTTGTCCCCAAATGAATAAAAACAGAAAAAAAAAAAAAAAGTAGCAGGTAAAAGCTTACATGACAACCGTGTGACATGCGCGTACGTCTCATCTCACCAGCAAATGTCCTCCCAGTTTGGCTATTTCTAGCCCCTTCCACCCAATTCCTCCACCACCACAAAATCATCTCTCTCTCTCTCTCCCCCTTCCTATTTATATTTTGTGGTCTTAAGCCTTACTTTAGCTGTCTGTGATTTAAACCTGGCTTCTCAGATATTCTCTGGGTTCTGTCTACATTTAACAATCTACAATTCCGATCTGGCCGGTTTGCATTTAACCATAAATAGGTACGTCTGCTCTCTGATATTTTTATTGTGCTGTTTTTGGCATGATTATTTACTTCTTTTTTCCTTGTGCCTGCCACAATCTCTGTGTCGGGTCCTACACAAGGGTGCAGAAGTTCTGTCAAAACCTTGGATCCATCGAAATTTCTATCTCTAAATGCTTGTTTGATAATCTTTAAAATGGTTTTGATAAATGAGAAACTGATTTCTTGATTAATGCTGGTTTCTGGAATTCCATTGTTAATGGTATTTCTTGAACTTGTGTTTTTTATGGGGTTTTTTTTTTTTTATCGAAGGTTTTTTTATGGGTTTTTTTCTTTGTTTGATCTATATTTAGTTTCATGGGATTTTGTTATTACAGGGAAGGTTTTGAAGAAAGATTTCTCAGACCTTCTGGAGAGAAGCTGTTGCCTACACAACTCTGGCCGACCCTCTTGTGAAATTTGCTCCAACCAGAGCAGGTGGTGGTTCTCTGTTTTCTGGTTGCCCTTCTTGTCCATCTTCATCATCTTCGCCATTCTTTGGCGCTCGCTCATTGCTTCGGCACCTTCCGATTGATTACGGTTAAATTTTCATCAATCCGTCCATTTTATGCGTTAATAGAAGCCGTTCGAGATTCGGTAGCGTAAATTTCAATCTTCAAAAATAGAGGAAGTAACAAATAAAAGTAGGTGATAAAAGATAAAAGAGCGTTTATTTGAGCTTCTTTTGGGAATCTGTTTTAGCCAGTTCTTCAAAATGGCAAAATTCACCTGCTGCTTCAGGCTATCTGGGGAGGAGAAGGAAAAAAAGGTGAGAATTTGATTGGATTCCGGAATTTTAACAATTTTGCCGTTTGATGGTTAGAAATATTTCATACCTTTGATTTTCTTGCTTAAATTTCCCTTTTGTTTGATTTCAGGTTGGTGAGATATCATCAAGATCTGCTGAGTTCAACAAGGGGATCAAGACATTGAAAATTAGGCTTGAGCATCCAGTGAAACCTTACGAGAGTGATGAGTTGAAAACGACCTCTTTTAGCGTGTCAGTGGACTCGGTACCTTTGGTGCAGAAGGATTTTCCGAGTGTCAAGTTAACGAGTCATGAGGGTCTGGGTAGGGATGAAGCACCAGAGGTTGCATATGAGGGGGGAGATGAACACGAGGAGAATGCCTCGATGAAGAGGGACTTGTCTGATATCAATCTCCAAGGCCACGGACCTAATTCAGGTGAAGAGTTCACTCCAGTAAGTCCAAAATTCAGTTTCTCTAATTCATTTGATATCAAGGTCGATGAACAATTTGCAAACAAAGCTGAGAAACTTAGTGACAAGGGTATTCATGAGATCCAAAGTGGTCATGTTAGTGATCCTGGGATTGGTAAGGCTGAGTTCTGGGGTTCACCTAAGCTTAAACGGTCTTGCTCTAACCTCGAAACGAGCAAAGTGCTAAAAAGAATGACCGATCATTCTGCTCCTTCAAAATCCCCATATTCTGGTGAGTCGCAAGAAATAGATGAGAAATTGAGGGAACCTGGCAGCCCTGTATCTATAACAAGCCATCGCAGCGCTGATAGAGTGATTTTAAAAAAACATTCCTCAAGCCAAGTTCTACCATCAAGAAGTAGAAAGCTGTGGTGGAAATTGTTTCTCTGGAGCCACAGAAACCTGCATAGACCGTGGATAGTGAAACCAAAACCACAAGTAGTTAATACTTCAAACCAGCAATGTGGGTATGCTTCAGATACAGTTGAGCCAAATCAAGCTATCATATCGAGCAACATACAATCTCCAGGGTCATTTACTGGGGATTCCTTGAACAAAGGATGCGACAACAATTATGATGACAATCAGAGCTGGTACGATTTTCATGGTGGGATATCTGGCCGATGGCCTCAGAAACACTGGGTTGCTTTCTCAATGGAACCATCCCCTTTTACAAGAGTGGATGAGTGGGTAAAGGATCTTGAGACCCAAGCACCACCTCCTCATAGTTATGATGATAATGATGCAGATAATAGTGGTGAGGGCATTGTCTTCCCACCCTCTCCTGAGACTGGTAGATCACCAGGAAGAACCACGGCCAACTTGACTCGACGTCCAGACTTTAATATCTCAGAGGAGATTTTGCATGCCAATGCTGTCATCCAATCTCTGAATCCTTGCTCAACTGTAGCTCACATATCTGGTACTGGCTTAAAGGCCATTCCCACCTTATCATGCTTCACCAGTCTTCGATCTGTTAACTTGTCTAACAATTTCATAGGTATGCTCTTATCTGACGCCGAAAATGCCTAGTGGTTAAATAATCAGTACTAACGGGGTTGTTATTCTGGTATTTGCAGTCTATATCAGCCCAGGATCATTACCTAAAGGCCTCCACACGCTCAATTTGTCAAGAAACAAAATCAGTACCATTGAAGGACTCAGAGAATTAACTCGACTGCGAGTGCTTGATCTCAGTTACAATCGCATTTCTCGAATTGGACAAGGTGATTTTTCTCTCATGAAACTAATGTCATTCAAATCTTTTCAATGAGATTGTGCAAATTTTCCGTGAGAAATGAAATAGTCCTCTTAAACTCGTATAGTTATAAATATGCACATTGAATTTTGATGATATCAGGGTTATCAAACTGTACAATAATCAAAGAACTGTACCTTGCTGGGAACAAGATTAGTGATGTAGAGGGCCTACACAGGCTTCTGAAGCTTACAGTCCTAGACCTGAGCTTTAACAAGATAACAACAACAAAAGCTCTGGGGCAGCTTGTTGCTAACTATAACTCATTGCAAGCTCTGAATTTGTTGGGCAATCCAATTCAGAGCAACATCAGTGATGACCAGCTTCGCAAGGCAGTTTGTGGTCTCCTTCCAAAGCTAGTTTACCTAAACAAACAGTCCATCAAACCGCAGAGAGCACGAGAAGTTCTTACAGATAGCGTTGCCAAAGCAGCCCTTGGGGGGACCAACAGCAGTTGGAGCTCTCGCAGAAGAGCAGCAAAGAGAACAAGCTCCAATGGTTCAGCCTCCTCCAATTTACACAGGAATAGTGTTGGTGCAAAACAGAAAAGTAAGAGCAGGTCAAAGAGCCGAACACATCACCTAAAGACAATGTCATCAAAGCATGCTTCTTCCTCCCGTTAAAAGTTTTCCCATGCAGGAAACCTTCCCTAGTAATTCAATATCACTCTGTTAAACAGTTTTCCGTTTCTATGTTTTGATTATCATCCTAAGACTGTTTTAAGACCATGTAATTTCCGGATTCAACAAGATTTAGTGCATTTTGCATTTTGTCTTATTTTAGTAGACAAGTTTTGTGCTTCTTGTGCTGTGATGGAATGCAATGCAAATTTCTTAGTGCAGTGGCATGCGATCGATGAAACACCGAACAAACGTTGTTGCAGATAAGCATTAGTGTGTGGATTCCGTCTTTGGCTTAGACTGTTGCATGTCAGTTATAACGTACCAAGTATGTTATTCTAGTTGGGCAGGGAGA
The DNA here is from genome assembly GCF_030052815.1 of Hevea brasiliensis. Taxonomy (NCBI): domain Eukaryota; kingdom Viridiplantae; phylum Streptophyta; class Magnoliopsida; order Malpighiales; family Euphorbiaceae; genus Hevea; species Hevea brasiliensis. Next base: position 8,610,444 of record NC_079504.1, on the reverse strand, counting down.
CAGTTATCATGTGCCCACCCGTCCCAAAGAATAGAGAAGGGGACAATTTGAAGTCGGGCCAAATTAAACAGAAAGGAAAAACGACCATTGAGAGAACAAAGAGCTGACACCCCCTTTTGAATCAGAAAATCATCAGTAACAACTCTTAAGAGAATCTTCTTTTGTTCTTATCTATCAACAAATCATTCCTTACCTCACAAAATAAAACTGCTTAAGGATCATTTTCCAAACCATTACGTACCCAGAAGCAAAATCTTTTTGAGCATTCCAAAAAGGTGAACAAAGCTGGCACCCAATCTAACAAGCTTCTTTTGCCAAAATAAACAATTTTGAAATACATTGCATGGACAGGAAGGAGATATATCTAAATACGGCTTATTTATTTTATGCCAAACATGCTAGTTCCTTCCTAAACTAGAATCCAATTCCCCATCCTTCGTTTGAGCATACTTATACAGCTTCTCATTGAAAAGCACCTGTGGATCCTTATTTACCAAACTCCCACTCTCATCATAAGCATCTTTCAAAAACACAACCCAGTTCATCTCTGTCCCTGCAAGATAAAATGTCCTGGGCTGCCTCTTAAGCATATCATATGTATGTCTAGTCAAGCAAAATTCCTCCTTGAACTCCACAATATGATGTATTGAAGCTCTTTTCTCCAAAGTCAAGCTTAGAAACTCATGCAAAACCCCAATCCTATACTTCTCAGCCTCCAAACTCCAAAGCTCTAATCTCTTTCCATCACTATAAGGCGAAACCAGTGGCAAAGTATTCAACAAATTCATCTTCCTTGTATCCTCTTCGTCCAAATCCAAATCCTTTGCGTGCTTCACTGGAAATTTAAATGTGTTTTTAACCTTATCCTCATCGACCATGAACTCTTTCTCCAATTCACTGATTGCCAATTTGGGGTCCCAATCCACTAATTCTAACATTCTTTTCCCATCATCCGCAACCACAATTCTAAAATAATCTGGATATTTAACCACTCTATCTCTAAAATCATCAGGAATCCCAAACAATAATCGGCAATGATGAATCTTACTCAAAGGAATCTGATTATTCTTCGACATCATCAACAACTTTCGGACCTTATTAATACGGTCGCTCTCCATAGAATCCATGATCGATTTTTCTTCCTCGAGCAAATCCTCCATGAAACCCGTGAATCCGAACCACATTTTATTGTCGGTGTGCCGATAAGTTTGGAAGATGAGCGGGTGGCGGTGAACAAAGCGGGTAGCTTTGCGGCCACGTGGGAAGCCAAGCTCCCGATACAGCTTTCCAGCGTCGTCGAGTCGCAGAACGTGCTCGGGTTGTTGGGAGAGGAATTGCTTGGATTTGGTGAGGAATCTGAAGCAAGCATCGCGCTCGACGATGAATTCGAAACAGGGGTTTCGGGTTGAGGCGTGCTGGACGGGTTTGGTGCGCGGGGATTCGGATTTTTTGCGTTTCTTCTTGTACTTTTTGGGGGTTTTGGTGATGAGGAAGGAGGTTGAGAACTGAGAAGTTAAGACGAGAGAGAAGGGGCTAGAGTTAGGGTTTTGGAAGAAAGGTGAAATGAGGGTTGTGGGTTGGGCGTCTTTGCAAAGTAAGAGGCGCCAAGCCATGGGATTTGGATTTTTACAAGGCGTTCGACTGAGCTGCTTGTTTGCGCTTTTGTAGCGTCGGAAATCAACAACGGCAATTAACGTGCTCGCCGCCAACTGCATAAATTTTAATAGTTAACCTCAAATTTTAAAGATTTTTTAAAGATTATATTAAACTTTGAAATTTTATTCGGTAAGAATCTCTTGAACTCTTAATAATTAATTTATAAATAAACATATTAATGTAAATAATTTAGATTAATGATAATGTAAATGATTGCTATTATTTTTTAAGATATAGTTTTTCTAATTGGATGTTTTATATTTAGTGTTTTATTATTTTATGTGTTTAAATTTTTTTTATAGTTAATCTGTAAAAAAAATAATAATTGATTTTACCATTATTGTTATGACCCAATCTATGAGCTGGGCCAGACTAAAGCCCCGGAGGCCCGTAGTAAGCCTAACTATTTCTTAACCCAACTCTGAGGCCCATTAGGCCCAATTTCAAGAATTCAACCGAACAGAGTCCGGCCATAAAGTGGACCTTTCAACGAGGAGTTTTTGACTCACCCGATCTGTAAACACAATATATAATAAACTGGGGAGCTCAGCTCACTCTCCACATACTCAAATGTCATAAAAATAAATGGGAGCTCAACTCCCTCGTCCAGTCCATCAAACATGCATATAATAATAAGTTTACAGGTCCAACATGATAATTATATTACATACCTAAATCAAATAAATATTTCTAACACATGCGAAAATTCTAAGGGTTAACAGGTTTATACAAACATTAATAAATGACCTGCGAGGGAGAAAAGTAGGTTAAACTCAGAAATATCCTCCTGTGGCCTGGAAAAATATTGAACATGAGTGAGCGTTCGACTCAGAGAGTAAAATATCAATTTTAACCATAATCTCTGTAACTATCTAAAGCTAATGCACCCTATAGAGTGAAATGCAATATCAGCAATATTTTCACATCATAACAGCAAAAAGGTAATTTGGAGCACTCACACACCCGATAATGTCAAACAATACATATATGGGAGCTGATCTCCTATACAGCTCTCTTAATCCAACCTGTGCCAGTGAAGAACTTAGCTCGGACTTCCACTTAAATAACCAAATCGAGGTCCCAGCGAAGAACTCAAGCCGTGTCTACCCCGAAGGACAGGGTCCCAGCAAAGATCTCAAGCCGTGTCTACCCGTCCTATCCATAGTTAACACCATATCACACGCACGCCAACGCACGCACACTGCTCTAAATTACCACAACAACATCCATGGCACTTTAATAGTTGTGAATGCAACGTAAAACGTGCCTAGAGTTTAACTACATAGATACATACATATAAGTGATGCATGGGTATGCTTAAACATATAATAATATCAAAATTACAATTAAAATTAATATTTTACTCACAGACTTGACAGCAGTCACTGTGGCGGCTGGGCAGAGGAAGAAGGCTGTCCCGGCTCACCTGACAATTTTATTATAATTATTTAATATAATTGACTCAATATAAACCAAGAAAAGACCAAATACGTCCTAAGTCGTGCCGAAAATCCGGCAGAGTCTCCCCTATACCTAAGACCTACCCAACTGTCTGGCTGGAAATTCACAGATCCGAACAACTGTCGAATTAACGCGAATTGAAGATATCTACACGAAGCCCACAACACGGGGGTTAGTACATAAATTTTACGAAATTTTCTAAGCTCATTTAATGCTCAGAAAAACACTACGAAGTCCCATGGGACTCACCGAAAAACGGTGTCGAAAAATTTCAAAATTTATATTGCCGCGAAGTTCTCGACGAGTGGAGCGCTCTGGTACTCTCGGTTTTCTCATGGGGTTCACGGTTTGCGAAAAATCTAGCCCAAAAGTCAAAATGGGCTAAAAATTCCTGGACAAAAATTGGACAAACCGCTCGATGGATTTTGGTGTTCTTGGTGTCTATGGAAAGCTCTCGAGGTGTAGATGGTGTTTGACACAAGATCCGACCCACTTGGTGGCCGGATCGACCGAATTTTGGCCTGAAAGATGAAACAGCGCGTGCGCTTTGGGTGTTCTTCGGGGGCATTTTCCGACCACCTGGAGCGTCAATCGGCCGTGGGGAGGTGGTGGGGCGGCGCGCCGGTGAGGTGGGGTGGCTGGGGAGGAGGCGGTGGGGCTTGGGGGTGAGGGAGGAGAGAGAAAACGGGAGGGGAAGGGGAGAGGTCGGGCGCGTGAGGGAGAAGAAGGAAGAAAAAGAAAAGAGCCGGTCCGATTCGATTGGTCCGATCGGCACCGGTTCGATTCAGGATACAAAATTTTGAATTTTTACTCTGCCTTAGGACCGAAAACGAGGTCCAAAAATTCCGAAAAAATTTCAGAAAACTCAGAAAAATTCGTAGACTTCAAATATATTTTTAGTTTTGGCACGTGGTCTTTAAATTAATTTTTAAAAATCATCAACGTTTTTATTTTCGAAAAATCGAATCCGATTTCTAAAATCCGAAAAATTTCAAATAATTTCCTAAAATTCAAATAAAATAAAATATCAATATTTACCCAAAAATAATAAATTTAAAAATTAGGGGTGTTACATTCTTCTGCCTTGTGTAAAATTCGCCCTCGAATTTTACACAAGGCAGAATAAAGTACAGGATTACACATTGAACAGATAAGGGTACTTGCTACGCATGTCCCGTTCTGACTCCCAGGTGCACTCTTCCACTGACTGGCTCCTCCACAAAACCTTAACCATAGGGATCTGTTTTGATCTTAGCTGTCTCACTTGGTAGTCCACTATGGCTATAGGTTGCTCCTCAAACGTCAAGTTTTCTTTCAGCTCTATTACATCCGGCTGTAGCACATGAGAAAGATCAGGAATGTATTTTCTAAGCATGGAGATGTGAAACACAGGATGAACATGAGAAAGGTTGGGTGGTAGCTCCAATCGATAAGCAACTGCTCCAACTCTATCAGTAACCTCAAAAGGTCCAATATACCGAGGTGCCAACTTGCCCTTCTTTCCAAATCTCATGACTCCCTTCATCGAAGAAACCTTCAGGAATACATAGTTGCCTACTGCAAACTCTACATCCCTCTGTCTGGGGTCTGCATAACTCTTCTGCCTACTGAAAGCTGTTTTCAATCGTTCCCTGATTAAAGAAACTATCTCTGAAGTGTACTGCACTAGGCTACATCATGCACCTTCGCTTCTCCCATTTCCGTCCAACACAGAGGAGACCTACACTTTCTTCCATATAGTGCCTCATAGGGTGCCATCCTTATGCTGGAATGGTAACTGTTGTTGTAGGCAAAGTCCACCAAAGCTAGCTGATCATCCCATTGACCTCCAAAATCCAAAACACTCATGCGAAGCATGTCTTCCAGTGTTTGGATTGTCCTTTTAGACTGTCCGTCTGTCTAAGGGTGGAAAGCAGTACTAAAGTTCAATTGTGTGCCAAGTGCCTCCTGCAACTTCCTCCAAAACCGAGAAGTGAACTGAGGCCCTCTGTCAGATATTATGGAAGCAGGAACTCCATGCAATTTGAATATTTCTCGAATGTAGAGTCAGGCGTACTGTGCCACAGAATATGTAGTCTTCACAGGTAATAAATGAGCTGATTTAGTTAGGCAGTCTACAATTACCCATATCGAATCATATCCTAGCGTGATATGAGGCAACCCAGTCACAAAATCATGGTAATCATTTCCCACTTCCATTCTGGGATAGGGAGCTCTTGCAGCTTCCCTGACAGTCTCTGGTGTTCAAACTTCACCTTCTGACAAGTCAAGCACTTGGACACAAGGTCTGCTATGTCTCTCTTCATGCCATTTCACCAATAGCTATCTTTCACATCATGGTACATCTTGGTGGAGCCTGGGTGGACATTGTACAATGTATAGTATGCCTCTCGCATGATTTCATTTCTGAGATTGTCCACATCGGGCACACATATCCTAGAACCTTCTATAAGGGCGCCATCATTGGCAAATCCAAACTCACCACCTTCACCTTGCTGTACTCTTTCTATGATCTTCATCAATTGTTGGTCTCTGTGCTGGGAAACTCTAACTCTGTCTCGCAAGTCTGGCCTCACTGAAAAATGAGCCAACATTACCCCCTCATCTAAAAGATTTAGGATTAAACCTTGATCCATCAACTCATGTACTTCCTGAATCAACGGTCTCTTCTCTACTGAAATGTGTGCCAAGCTACCAGAAGATTTTCTGCTCAAAGCATCAGCTACTACATTAGCCTTCCCAGGGTGGTACTGGATGGTGCAATCATAGTCCTTTAGAAGCTCCATCCATCTCCTCTGTCTCAAGTTTAAATCCCTCTGTTGGAAGATGTACTTCAAACTCTTGTGGTCGGTGTATATCTCGCACACTTCACTATACAGGTAGTGTCTCCAGATTTTTAGTGCAAAAACTATAGCCGCCATTTTCAAATCATGGGTGGGATAGTTCTGCTCATGCCTCTGCAGCTGCCTTGAAGCATAAGCCACTACTTTTCCATTCTGCATCAAAACACACCCTAAGCCAATTCTGGAGGCGTCACAGTACACGGTATATCCTTCACCACTCATCGATAGTGTCAACACCGGGGCAGTGGTTAGACACTCCTTAAGCTTCTGAAAACTCTTCTCACAGTCATTTGTCCAAATGAATGGAACATTCTTTTGGGTTAACTTAGTTAGGGGAGCCGCTATCCTGGACAAATCCTGCACAAAACGCCTATAGTAGCCAGCTAGACCTATAAAACTTCGCACCTCAGTGACTGTTGTAGGCCTAAGCCAATCAGTTACAGCTTCAATGTGTCCCAAGAATGAGATGCTTTCTAGCCAAAATTCACATTTTGAAAATTTGGCATACAGCTGGTGCTCCCTCAAGGTCTGCAACACCATCCTCAAGTTCCACACGTGTTCTTCCTCAGTCCAAGAGTATACCAAAATGTCATCTATGAATACAATGACAAAACAGTCCAAGAATGGCCTGAACACCCTGTTCATTAAGTCCATGAAGGCTACTGGTGCATTAGTGAGTCTAAAAGACATCACCAAGAACTCATAATGACCATATCTTATCCTGAATGCCGTTTTGGACACATCCTCATTCCTGATTCTCAACTGATGGTAGCCTGATCGCAGGTCTATCTTGGAAAAGAATCTAGCCCCTTGGAGTTGATCAAACAGATTATTAATCTGAGAAAGTGGATACTTGTTCTTCACAGTCACCTTGTTCAGCTGTCTGTAGTCAATACACAACCTCAATGACCCATCTTTCTTTCTCACAAATACAACAGAAGCGCCCCAGGGTGAAGTGCTCGGACGTATAAAACCCTTGTCCAAAAGCTCCTGTAGTTACTCCTTTAGCTCTTTCAATTCTGATGGTGCCATCCTGTAAGGTGGCATTGATATGGGGTTTGTACCCAGCACAACATCAATGCAGAACTCTATTTCCCTTCCTGGTGGCAACCCTGGAAGCTCCTCAGGGAAGACATCTATGAATTCTCTGACAATAGGAATATTTTCCATGTTGACACCTTCTACAGATGTATCTCTCACCAATGCCAAATACCTTTGATATCCACACCTCAACATTTTTCTAGCACTAATTGCTGACACCGAATTATATGGAGCCACGCTCCTGTCACCATCAAAACTAAACTCTTCCACACTAGGTATGTGGAAATACCCCTTTTTGTTCCTACAGTCTAAAGTGGCATAATGAGTTGCCAACCAATTCATCCCTAAGATTACATCGAAATTTATTACTGGTAGAGGAACCAAGTCTGCTGGGAGGATCTTTCCATCCACTACTACTGGGCTATCCGGAAAAACCATATCTACATCTATGTTGTCACTAAGCAGGGTAGCTACAGACAAAGGGCATTCTAAAGTTGTAGGGTTTCTACCCAATCTCATGGCAAACACTGGGGAGACAAATGAGTGTGTAGCACCCGGATCTATTAAAACACGAGCCTCATAGGAACAGACCAGAAGAATACCTGCCACAACTATATTGGAAGCCTGAGCATCCTGATAGATCAGGGTGAAAACCCGAGCTTGACCCCTACCCTGGGTGGCAGAATCTTGATACTGACTTCTACCTCCTGATCTGCCTCCAAATCCACGTCCCCCTTGTCCTCGGCCCTGTTGGCCATTGAACTGACTGCCTGCCATGCTGGAAGGTCCAGGATACAACTGACGAGGAACATTTGCAACAGAACCCTGTGACCCCATTTGTGGCTCACTGAAACACTGGGCATTCCCTAGCAAAGTGACCTGGTTGGCCACATCTGAAACATACTCCTGAACCCATCAGACAAGATCTTGAATGTCCTCTTCCACACTGTGCACAAGGTGCCAAGGAGGATCCTGAACCAGACCCAGAACTGCTGTATCCCGAACTGTGACCACTGCTGGATCCATACCCTGGTCTGAATCCTCGAGATTTGTATCTAAAATCACTCCTCTTATTCCTGCTTCTTCCTCTGTAATTAGTTTGGCTACCACTAGCCGTAGTACCCATGTGGGGAACACCCGAAGAACCCTCTGCTCTATTTTTCTTTGCCCTTCCGCTGTCATGCACTGTATAGCTAATCTCAATCTGTCTGGCTCGATCAACTACCACATCAAAAGACTGATTAGACATCATGGCCAGGTTTGCATACCTCCTGTTAAGCCCCTTTAGGAATCTCTTTACCTTCATAGTTTCTGTAGCTACTGCTGCAGGGGCATACCTGCACAGTTCCAGAAATTCTGTAGCATATTCATCTACAGACCTGCCATTATGTCTTAAGGCCTCAAAGGCCCACTACTTTTGATCTCTGAAACTTTCATGTACAAATCTATTGATAAATAGTTCTACAAACTGGGTCCACGATAAACCCTCCATCCGAGGTAATATGTAGTCATTCATCCATTGTCTGGGCATAGGCCCCATGACATGCTGCATACACTCTATAAGTCTTCTATCAGTCAACTGCAACTCTGTTCCTACCTTTCTACAGGAATCCAAAAACCGATATGCATCGTTTGACACATCATAAGTTCCAGGCACCAACTTCTTAAAATTGATTATCTTTTTATAAGGTTCCCCTCTTGGTGCGGTGGACTGCTGCTGTTGGGGAGGATGGACCATATACTGTGCCATCATATCGATGGTGCTCTGCAAACCAGCTGGAGTTGTTACACCTTATCCCTCTGTAAGGCATAACATGATCCCGTAGAATACCTAATGAACTACCGAACTTCACTTACCGATAATTCATTAAGTACACTACAAGGGATTTTAAAACTATTTTCTTGCATTTTGGAAGTGGTGAGCATTTTGATAGGAATTAAAATCATTTATTCAAAGCTTATAAACTAGTAAGAATTTTTGTCCATTTTAATTTTACCTCAAATTTTATAAAAATTTTGATAGAGTTCTGTCTGTATTTTGAGAAAGCAGTTCTTCAAATACCTGTGAAAAACACTTCCAATAATTTTACACAACTCTCAACCACCAAATAATTTCAAGTCAACTCAAAATTTTGAAAACAAACCATTTCAAATAATTTCATCAACATTGTATGCACAAATTAAATTTACAGATATAAAATCCAAAAATAATATTATTACAATTTATTATATAGCTGCTCACTTTACATTGATACTTATGACATTACAGTATTTACATCAAAATAATTACAAGGGTATAAAACAATACCCGTACAAAAGGGATCAAGAAGTTCTTGTCAATCCCGCAGCTCACTCTGCTGCTTTCTCTTTGCTCTTATCTGCGACAGTAAATTAAACCATCGCTGAGTATAAAAATACTCAGTGGTGCACAATAAAAATTTAAAATACAATACATAAATCATTCACTGAAAAAACACAATTTAAATATTTCTCAAATTATCAAAACTCATAATAACACAATTTAGTCAAATAATTTAAGAAACACAGTGTTGCCAATTCATACACAACTCAAAGCATGACACAAAATTTTCGATCAATGTCGTGCTGTACACTACGACAAAGCAATCTACAACCCCACTAATCAAAATCAATGAGGGAGGTGGCTAGCTAGCTAATAAGTACTCATCCGATCTACAACCTCAACTGGTAAACCAGAGAGGGAGGAAAGATAACCGATCTCACCCCATAAATGGAGGAGGAATAATAAGATACTGTCATGCTAAGTGTGAATCAAAAATCAATTTCAAACATTTTATTCAAATGATTCATGAGAAACCTAATAAATTTTCAAAGTCACAATTTCATTCACAAGATGGCAACACCATTCATAATTAACATTCAAATTTTCATTAATCACACTAAATCAATTTTTCAATGACAAAATGCTCAAATAAAGTTTATTGTGCACAAACCTGACGTGAGTCGCCTCTAGGCCTTGACTCAGTCTCTCCGAGCTTCCAAGTATTTTTCAGCTGAAACACACAATTTCACAGTGTTTCAGTACCATAACTTAGCATAAATCCAAAAATAAATTTGACTTCACTTTTACCTAGCTCTAACGTGCTAAACCCGACGTTCTTGAAATTTTTGTGTTTCGAGTTACTATTCACTATACTATTCAAGTCAAATTGTTGACTTTCTAAGGCTTAATAGGTATGGGAATTCCAACTTCACCCACATACCACATTTTGGTCACTAAACTTGTCAGTTTTGCTCATTTTCTCAACACTTAAGTCTTTTAGGCAAAATTGTCAATTTTCAGTTTTTGGTGTATAAGGTTGCACTATTCCATTGGTCACTTTTCTGTTGGAATTTGGCAAAACTTCCTTCATAGAAAATGTTCCTTATTGTCTTAAGTTTATTCTCCTTTTTGAATCACTCCACAATTGGAGTTTTGTAGCTCAAGTTATATCCAAATTACGATTACTGTTCATGCTGCAGAATTTAATTCTGCAGATTTATTGATCCGACTTCTTTCAGCAATTTGATCAAGTTAAGTCCATAATTTGGTCTAATTTTCTTCATATGAAATGTTCTACTATGTCTTAGATTTCCATTGGTTCAAGAATCACCTAAATCAGAGTTTTCTAGAGAGAGTTATAGCCATTGAAACTTTACTGTTCATATGGTAAATCTGCAGTTCTACAGGTTCAGTGATTCAACTTTTCTCAGTAATTTGATTGGGTTAATGGCATAATTTGGGTTTGTGTTTTTATGAAAGTTTTAGATCTATATCTCATCTAACCACTGGTAAAATTTTAGGTCATTTTGACCTGCCTAGCTCGAGTTATGACCAAATGAACAAACACTGTTCATTTGGTCAGTTTGTGCAGGGCAGTCTGTAATTTTTCAAATTTGGTTAATTTGTTCACTAGGTTTTAGTCACTTTTTGGGCATGCTTCCTAAATGAAAATTGTGTCATTTATTGCCTATTTTCATCCCCAATTGGTCCCATATCAATTCGACTTGTAAAATTTCATTTTTGATCCTTCAAAGTTGACTTGGTCATGCTGCAGTAGCATGACCACACTCCCTCCGAATTTGACTTTAATTCCAACACTTCTAACACACTTAATTAGGTCACAAATGACCATTTCTCACTTCACATTAGGTCAAAGACACCATTTACAAGTTTCTCATATTTTTTATCTCTAAACCCTAATGTACAAAACCCTAATTCATGTCATTTGTTGCATTTAGCTAATTAAACACCTATAAGCATGCTTCCTTAACTCAATTATGCTTCCTAACATGTTTAGCTCAAACAAATTCATACTTTATCCAACCAAACCCTAGCTGGCCAAAATTCTATATAATCCCTCAACAAGTATTTTCTTTTCATTTTAAATGAATTTCTAAGTAATTCAAGCTAAAAACACAACAATTAAATCTCAAACTTTCAAATTGATATGCTTACCTCACTTTGTAGATTCCCTAGTTCTTCAATTCTCCAAGTTTTCTCTCCCTTCTTGCTCCCAAAGTGTTTATCTAGGTTTAAGGGTAAGATTTAATGTTGGGATTTAGGGGATTTATGGAAAGGAACCAAAGAGTTCAAGCTTTTGTTCCTTAAAAATGGTGGAAGAAAAATGAGAAAGAGAGGAGAGAAAATTGGGGCGGCACTTAGGAAGAAGAAGACCAAAAAAATGATTTTTTTTCATTTCTTTTTTGTTATTTTATGTCTCATTAACAAGAATTGACTTGGTCAATTTGGGTAGGCAAATTAAAATTGTATTTTGACATCATGATGATGTCATCCAATGAGGTAAGCATGAGTTAATAAACTTTTTTTCAATTTTCTTTTTTCTTTTATATTTATTTTTTTCATTAGTTCTTTAATTTAATTTCCGACTCCAAAATTTTTCTTTCTCCGATTTTATTTGACAGCTAGGTCAGGAGTCAGCTCTCGGGGTCAATTGACCAAATTGTGCCTCGCCAGTTCATCCCACTTTGTAAATAATTCAATATTTCTTTCGGCTTCCTGACCTAATTATTTGACTGGCTTAACAGTTCTTTTTCATGATTTTCTTTTTTCTACTGTGTTCATAATGGTCCTAAAGACCGCAGCGTCACATTTTACGGTTCGAAATTTGAGTTTAAAATGGCTTCATGATGCTTCGACCGTCGGTCACCCATCATTGTGACTTTCTTTCGTTTAACTTCTTATGTTCTGTTTTTCTTATTTATACTTAACTAATTGGCAATTACTAATTATTTATGTTTATAGCTTATTTAGTTTTCTTAAATATGGTTCTAATCCCCTTACCTGTCCGGACCGACACCGATCACCGAAACAGTAAAATATACCAGGCTATGCAAATAGGGGTGTTACAAGAGTAACTGCCATTGGGTCCATGGGACCCTGTGCCATAAAAGACTATTCCTGAACTGGTGGCAACTGCTCTTCTACTTGAGCAGCTCTAGGCCTCCTACCCCGCCTCCTCGGGGTAGGTGCCTCATCCTGTGCCGACACCTTGTCAGGCACATCTGTTCTCGTGCGATGGCGGCTCTCACCTTCTACGCATTTTCCTGAAATTCAGCAGCATTAGCCCACAATATTCAAAACAGCATATTACACAGCTCTATAGACTCATATTATACACAATTATATGAAGCAGAAACTAGAAGCAAAGATGACAATGCAAGACGAATGTGGACCCTATTTTCCGCATGTGACTCCTAGTAGACTCTTCCCAACACTTTAAACAATTATTCCCTATGAATCTGGAGCCTAAGCTCTGATACCACATTTGTCACGACCCAACCTATGGGCCAGACCGGCACTAGGACCTAGGCCAGCGTAAAGCCCCGGAGGCCCGTAGTAAGCCTAACTATTCCTTAATCCAACTCTAAGGCCCATTGGGCCCAATTTCAAGAATTCAACCGAACAGAGTCCGGCCATAAAGTGAACCTTTCAATGGAGAGTTTTTGACTCACCCGATCTGTAAACACAATATATAATAAACTGGAGAGCTCAGCTCACCCTCCACATACTCAAATGTCATAAAAATAAATGGGAGCTCAACTCCCTCATCCAGTCCATCAAACATGCATATAATAATAAATTTATAGGTCCAACATGATAATTATATTACATACCCAAATCAAATAAATATTTCTAACACATGCGAAAATTCTAAGAGTTAACAGGTTTATACAAACATTAATAAATGACCTGCGAGGGAGAAAAGTAGGTTAAACTCAGAAATATCCTCCTGTGGCCTGGAAAAATATTGAACATGAGTGAGCGTTCGACTAAGAGAGTAAAATATCAATTTTAACCATAATCTCTGTAACTATCTAAAGCTAATGCACCCTATAGAGTGAAATGCAATATCAGCAATATTTTCACATCATAACAGTAAAAAGGTAATTTGGAGCACTCACACACCCGATAATGTCAAACAATACATATATGGGAGCTGATCCCCTATACAGCTCTCTTAATCCAACCTGTGCCAGTGAAGAACTCAGCTCGGACTTCCACTTAAATAACCAAATCGAGGTCCCAGCGAAGAACTCAAGCCGTGTCTACCCCGAAGGACCGGGTCCCAGCGAAGATCTCAAGCCGTGTCTACCCGTCCTATCCATAGTCAACACCACATCACACGCACGCCAACGCACGCACACTGCTCTAAATTACCACAACAACATCCATGGCACTTTAACAGTTGTGAATGCAACGTAAAACGTGCTTAGAGTTTAACTACATAGATACATACATATAGGTGATGTATGGGCATGCTTAAACATATAATAATGTCGAAATTACAATTAAAATTAATATTTTACTCACAGACTTGACAGCAGTCATTGTGGCGGCTGGGCGGAGGAAGAAGGCTGTCCCGGCTCACCTGACAATTTTATTATAATTATTTAATACAATTGGCTTAATACAAACCAAGAAAAGACTAAATACATCCTATGTCGTGCCGAAAATCCGGCAGAGTCTCCCCTATACCTAAGACCTACCTAATCTGCAAATGGATTTAAAACACACTTCTATATCCACCAATCATACACCCACAACTCAATCATATCACACAGCCCCTCCTGGGCCCATCCAAAGAGTCATCAATCACAATATGTAAAATTACAGTTTAGTCCTTATAATTGACTCTTTTTGCAAAACCACCCAAATAAACTCTAAAAATTCTAAAACTTTGCCCCGCGGGCCTTAGCAATATTACTAGGCTAATACAAAAAGAATCATGATTTTCTGAGCTACCACGAATATTTTATGGATTTTTAATCCCATTTAAGCACTAGAAAATTACAAAAAAGTAAGGTTCGGTTTTACCTATGCCGATTCCGACTCCGGGGACATGCTCGAGACGTCTGACAACGGTGGGGTAGCTAAAATCTCGATCTGATTCCAAGACTTTTTTGGTAGCCGGTCTGTCTGGCCGGAAATTCACAGACCCGGACAACTGTCGAATTTCAGCTAATTGAAGGTACCTACACGAAGCCCACAACACGGGGGTTAGTACATAAATTTTACGAAATTTTCTAAGCTTATTTAATACTAGGAAAAATACTACGAAGTTCCGTGGGACCCACCGAAAAACGGTGTCGAAAAATTTTGAAATTTATATTGTCGCGAAGCTCTTGACGAGTGGAGCGCTCTGGTACTCTCAGTTTTCTCGTGGGGTTCACGGTTTGCGAGAAATCTAGCCCAAAAATCAAAATGGGCTAAAACTTCCCGGATAAAAATTGGACAAACCGCTCGATGGATTTTGATGTTCTTGGTGTCTATGGAAAGCTCTCGAGGTGTAGATGGTGTTTGACACAAGACCCGGCCCAATTGGTGGTCGGATCGACCGAATTTTGGCTAGAAAGCTGAAACGGCGCGCGCGCTTCGGGTGTTCTTCGCGCGCGTTTTCCAGCCGCTTGGAGCGTCGGTCGGCCGTGGAGAGGTGGTAGGGCGGTGCGCCGGCGAGGTGGGGTGGCTGGGGAGGCGGCGGCGCGGCCTAAGGGTGAGGGAGGAGAGAGAAAACGGGAGGGGAAGGGGAGAGGTCGGGCGCGCGAGGGAGAAGAAGGAAGAAAAAGAAAAGAGCCGGTCCGATTCGATCGGTCCGATCTGGTTCGGTTCGATTCGGCTGGTTCGATTCAGGATACAAAATTTTAAATTTTTACTCTGCCTTGGGACCGAAAACGAGATCCAAAAATTCCAAAAAAACTCAGAAAAATTCGTAAACTCTAAATATATTTTTAGTTTTGCCATGTGGTCTTTAAATTAATTTTTCAAAATCATCAAATCTTTTATTTTCAAAAAATCGAACCCAATTTTTAAAATCCGAAAAATTTCAAATAATTTCCTAAAATTCAAATAAAATAAAATATCAATATTTAGCTAAAAATAATAAATTTAAAAATTAGAGGTGTTACAATTATCATATAGAGAATAGAGAATTTATTCACGTCACTGTTATTATAGATTATGTAGGCTGACTATTAAAAATTATAAATATTATACTATATAAAATTTTAAAATTAAAAAAATTTTATATTATATTTTTAAATTTAGAGATAATTTTATTATAACTCTAAATTTCCTATTAATAATTAATTTACAAAAGGCTGATAACTGAAATAATAACTAATAATTCTCAACACTTATAATTCTCTTATAATTTTAATTTATTTAATCTACAATCAACACTGTATAGTGGTAAAGCCCAATGAATTCAAGTTTAATAGTTAAAAAAGATATTGTTCGGAGGGGAAGTCATGAACTTAAAAAAAAAAAAATTTTTTAATAGATCATAAAATAAATGTACCTGATAAATAAATAAAAAAATTTTGATGTGAAAATTTTAAAATGATTACTTTCATATAATCTAATTTTGTTATAAATATTTAATTATTTCAATCTAAGAATAAATAGGAAAATTTAGAATCTGAACGAACTTTTATTTTTCTTATTTTATTAAACATAAAGTGCACAATAATAATAGATAAGATATAAAAAATTAAAGGAAATTATCTTTGGCATGGGCATTTGAAGATAAAAGTATATAGAAAGAAATTATCCAATTTCAGTACTAATAATTTAATTCCTTAAAATGTTTTTATTTTAAAAAAGCATAAAAGAATGGGAACACTCCGAGCCGCCGGATTCGAACCAGCGACTTAAAGATGACTAACAGGGCTCTAGCCTACTACACTCCTCCGCTCTACCAACTGAGATAAGGTCGGTTGTTCTTGGCATGGTGCCTATTTTACTAATTCTAATTGAGCAAACAGTTTTCTGCTGAAAGTGAATTTTTCGATGGAGAGAGACTTCCCTATAAGCCAAAGTCTGCTCCCAAAGGAGAGTTCTTTTTCGATTTTGAATAAATTTTTTTATTTTTTAAAATATTTTTAGCTTGTAATCAGTTTTAATTTTAAATTAAATCCATTTGATTTCTATTCTGTATCAGCCAATATGCTATAAAAAAAAAAAATGGCAGTTGTCTCATCTCGTTTATGCAAATGCTGAATAATTTATTATTATTATTATTGGTCCAGTGCCGTACCAAAACAAGAAGAGCTCATTCGCCAACAACCGCCCAACGCATAGTACAACTTCGGCAGACGATAATTAGGTGCACTTACAAACGTATTTCATGCTTTTTTAATGTTTTACCAAATCCAAAATCATCATATCAAGTACCACAAGTGGAACCCCAGATGGGTTTCTGCAAGTATTTTAGGGCATTAAATCCTGGAATCCACTCAGATTGTAGGCCATATAAGATAATTTAGTGGTACCTTCAAACTCCCTAAAAGGCACATGTGAAAATCTTTGGATTCAAGAGGAAGATCAAGCAACTAGCTTTGTTAATACTATCCCAGCTGAAACTGTAATTTCCATTGAATGTTGCAGACACAGCTTTAAACTAGAAAACCAGACAGGTGATAAAAAGCAAAATAAATAAATAAATAAATAAATGCTACTTTGCATAAATGAACTGCCAAGAGTACATTAAATACGACTTGCTTATTCTGTAATCATCTTCACAATCTTAAATCATGTGGTTGCATAGTTGTAACTTCACATTGCATGGAAAATGGATATTGAATCTGATTCTATATTTGTCGACTTGCTTGGCAACTCAACTGAGTAATTACTTGGCCCTATGTAAGCCTTACGGCTTCACAGGAGTTGTGGTTGGATCCACCAGTTTTAATTCTCTCCTCCGTTTTCTGTTTTCTGCTTTCTTCTCTCTGTTCAAAAATTTTTGATTCCTCCATTCTATGATGGAGCTTTATGATCATTAATAACATTGCAAAATGAATACCAATAGATCTAACTTCTCAGGTTCCCTTTGAGAAATTCATAATTAGCTTGCTTGTCTCTTGAAGAAAGGTTTCTGGCAGATAAGAAGCCTCTCATCACTGTTGCTTTCGATTTCTATAACTCGTGCATCCCACTTCAGCCGTGTAGTTAGAGCTCTTGCTGATTCAATGAGAGAAGCCGTGTCATGTATTATCACCCAACCCTGCATCAACAGAAAAATTAGTAATGCCGCAAAGAAAAGGGCATCTTTACCATGCAACCATAATAGATCTACTCTGTTCTACAGCATACAAACAAATTAAGCTGCTATCCCAAAATTCATTTATGCCTATTCCACAAGAAAACTTTATCAATGCCATGTTATTTGCTATCCTCTGTACAATTTTAGGCAGGCAGTTTTTTTTTTTCCTTCTCTTTTACATCTTGCCAGTAAAAGAGGCTGAAGTTGTTCATGTGTCCAAACATCTTTTAAAAACAACACAATCAGTTCTATAGAATTCACTGAGTTTCAAGATACCTGCATAAAATCTTGGTCAACTTCAAGATAATTTTTTTCATCATTGTTTGCCATAAGCAGCAAGAATGACATTCTTTAGATCCGTGACATCTTTGGTTTAATATCAATGCATCAGTGGTTCACCTGTGCTTAGAATTTATGAAATATAGAACATATTTGAGTGCCATTTTTCCAATGAGTTATGATAAACATGCTAACTTCAAAACTCTTGACAAAATAGAGCTTATGTAGCTCAATTATGCAACAGAAAAATACTGATTGCTAATGAGGAGTGTTAAAAAGGCCTATAAGGTATAAAGTGACTGTTGGAGAAAATATTAACAAATTAGTGATGAAGAACATGTAAATGGAAAGCTTAAAGAGTATACATGCACAAGTATACAAGGTTAAGAGAAGACTCTCTTTCAAAGATAAGTAAAGGAGGTTGTTTAGAAGGTTAATTTAATTGAGAAGTTTTGCTAAAAAAAAACCATTTTCAATTTTGTCAAAACCAAACAAAATAAAAGCTACAAAACTTCTGTCACACAAAAGCTTTGTATTATGCAGCATACTACCATTTGGTAACTCCTGGCATTCTTAAAACACAAGGATCTTCAGGTTTGCGCAAAAGGAGGATAAAATATATCACCAAGCATAGTCGAAGTTTGAAAGCTCTAATACCAATATTCTATCATTTCTATAGATATTTGAACTACAATTCTTAACATTGTAGAGTACAAGTAATGATGATAACCATCTAAATCAGAACATGCAATGAAGTATATGAATCTATCATCAAAAACATATTAGCAGTTTAAATTGACAATGCAACTCTGCAAAGCATATATGATGTATTTTGCAGTCTAGCAAAGACAAGAATGTGTACTGAATAATTAGTTCATGTCAGGTTGATAATATTTTCCCCCACCCTTAGCCACAATAATAAAACTTGTAAGACATTCAAAATTCAGAAAGTGGATTTTTTAAACTGGGTACCTCTGGGCGAAGCACTCGATCAACCTCAGTGAATATGTCCAGCATGGTGCACCTACGCTGCTGACCTGTTTCAAGGGATAAAAGCCCTGCTGCATGGACTAAATCATAAGTTCTAGGGTACGTTGGGAATGCTTCACACCTGAAATGGAAAATATTCATTTAATCAATAAGCACAAAGCATAATAAAACATAACTTACAATTATCAGAAATCAGTATACAGAATGTAAATGCACCAAATTAAGGTAACTTTTTCTTCTCATCTACAGATTCTAACCAAGGGCCTAACCTGACATCTTCATAAAATTTTCACACAAAAAATTTACTCCACTATTCTATGTAACAAAATCAAGACACCAAAATTCAGAAACGATGAACAGAATTTTTCTAAAGTTCAAGTGACAATGGGTCCATCAGTAAGCATTGCTTTCCTCTGAATTGCTCCAGTTACATAACCATAATTGTTTCAGCTGACTTCAGAAAGGAAAATTGCAAAAGCACTGTTACTAAGCTGCACTATGACCCATATCGAGTTGGTCTGCAGAACACCATTTATTGGACGCTGAATACGCTTTTGCAGACAACACTTCCATAATTACCTATGCAGCCTGCCTAGTTCATAATCAGGACTGGAAACTGAAGGCATCTGGATTTTGATGCTATGCTATTTATGTGATTTTTTCAGGATAATCCACTCAAAACAAGAGGTCTGAGTAGAAGAGAGATGTGTGGAACAAGGTAACCAACTAAACGAACACAGGGAAATTTGGTTACATTAACTTACCTATTTTCTTTCTAGCACAAATCTCTTTATGTATTTAACTTTGTCATGGCATACGCATTAAAGACCAACAAAATTTCAATTGCTTCTGATAACTTAAATTTCCAATCCTAGTTAAAGTTAGAACAAGAATACTAGTATGAAGACAATATGCTTTGCAAAAGATGGTAGATAGATGATAGAATTACCAGTCGTGCAACACTCCAACAAAGCCCCTATCAAGAATTAATGGCAGGTAGTTAGGTCCAGTGGTTGGCACAACATTCATAACCCACACAGACTTGCCAGCTTCCAATAGTGCAGAATTAAAACCACCAAAATGAGCATTCATGTCCAGCACATTCCTGAGCATGTTATAAGGTGGAGAAGGGTCCTCATAACCAGGTCTCTTTGGATGATCTGAGAATATTAATGGTGACAGAAGTGACCAATAGTTATGGACTGCAGTTCTCCAGCTTTCAGAGTCCTCCGCTAATTCTTCTGAATGCAGACCTGATAAAATATAGAAGAAAATAATATAAAATATGCGGTAAATATAGAAGAAAGGAAATAAAGATGCTGGAAAAGGATATAGAATAAAGATTTCATCCTGAGTTTTTATATATTAACCACGTAGAAGAAAGCAACAATTACCATATATTGCAAACTCGCCCTTGCTTAAGTGAGACCTAGAAGGCCAGGTTTTCCTCTCCTCTATAGGAATCCATCGATGACTCTGTGTTCCTGCTATGCAAGCTTGGAGTGGTCGATAGTAAGGAGATTCAATGTCATGGCTTCTACTGCAGATAGAGGGGCCTGAACCAGGATTCCTAGAAACATAAAACAGTTTGTGCTGTAAATTAGGACAGTATCTACTATCTTGTTCTCTTGTACTGTACCGAAGAACAAATTTACATGGACATGCCTATGTATATCTGAAACAACATCAAATACGATATATTTCTTATGCAGACTATTTTATATACCTATTTCCAATATAAATCTAATACCCGAAAGATGGTTAGGATATAATCCTTCTAAAATAAGAAAAAAAAAATTAGAAAATTAAATATTTATTGTGAACTTGGGCATGTGCACCCTTACCCAAATCCAAGCAACAATGATGATGCAAATTTTAAATAAGATATCTTTCCAGTTGTCTTACCTGGAACTATAGCAATTCTTTTTAGTAGTCTTTCTCCATACAACAGTTTCATCTTGTTGAGACAACATCTCCCAACAGATATTTTCCGCAAAATCTCGAACCAAGTTCCACCTTTTCAGATTCTCTCTGTTACGAGCATTCGAAAGAGGTGACGTCCAGACAAAATATCCACCAGGCTTTAAAACTCTATCAACTTCAATCAAGAAAATACCATCTGTACCACATTAAGCAAATATTTAATTAGTTTTCATGACCAATAATATTAATGCATGGTAAAAGGTACTAAAAATTATTTAAAATTTTGGAATCAATAAAACATAAATCAGTGCATCACATCGACTAACTTAGAACTAGTACCTTTTTGGTCCCAACCAATGCCACATCGTGCACAGTGCAACATATCAAAGGAAAGAGAAGGATATGGCAGCTGCTTTGAAGAAAAAGAAAAAATCATTGCAGGAAGACCTCTTTCAAGAGTAAGTTGAACTTGACTGCCTGAAGCTTCATAGTTTGCAATGCACATAGTTAAAAGTTGTTTTGGAAATAGATGTGCTCCAAAGCTACCATAACCGCATCCTATGTCCAAAATGGTTCTTACCTGCAAAAATTAGGAAATGAATAGGAGGTTATTATTTAAAGTTATTCACATAAAGGATATCTGCTACCATAAATACAACATTAGAAATGCAAGTAGGCATTGCAAGATACAAGGAAAGATGCATGCACAGAGACATATGGACAAGCATTTGCGTCAGTAACATTGTCAAAGTTGTAGCATCCTCAGCCATCATAGACTAATCTAGACAAATGCAGAGTTTGAATAATACTGGAAGCAAATTATGAAGGATTTTAAGCATTTTAAAGCCTCATCCAATTACTGCTGCAGAATTTCAACTCTTGTTATATTTAGAACTTTATAAATGGATCTGTATTGCATGTTGCTAAATTTACATTTTCCAGACAAAAATTCTTTTGAAACTTAGCTCCTCTAACTGTTTACTGAAAAATTTTCTGGTT
Source organism: Hevea brasiliensis (assembly GCF_030052815.1). NCBI lineage: Eukaryota > Viridiplantae > Streptophyta > Magnoliopsida > Malpighiales > Euphorbiaceae > Hevea > Hevea brasiliensis. The sequence goes on along the minus strand of NC_079504.1, from coordinate 8,588,672 downwards.
TTTCTTATTATTTGATACAACTTCTAGGACCAAGAGCAGATCATAGCACTGCTGTCCGCTACCATGTCACCAAATTAAGAAACCACATGAGACAGAAAATCAGTTAAATTTCAGTGAGAAGGAGGGCGAGGGAAATAATATAAATATTCACTTACCCCAGCTTGTATGAAGTTAGATTCATTTCTCAGTCCAATCATTTCAGCAATTTGATGTGCGTAGTCTTCAACACCATCAAACATAGAGGATGAACGAAAGGAAATCTGCTCTTCGTCCAACATCATCATCCTGACAACCAAATAAAAAATAATAATAAATAAAGTTAAAAAACAGTTGGGGAAAAAAATCTAAATAGATTATAGTTTGTTAGTAGAAGAATTTCTGCTCACCTCTTGGTCAGACTACCAGAGGAAAGTACCTCCTGTGCAGTAATTTTAACATTCGAAACCCAGATGACATCCTTTCCAGTAGGCCACCGAAGAGGAATCCTATAATTTACTGGTGGAAGCACTAAACAGCTTTGCTTTGACCCTTGGCCACAACGACGGTCATTCTCATTACCATCAGAAAAACCCAAAGCAAGATTCTCCGAAACATTGAAGCAAGGGACATAATTTTCAGACTCCTGCGAACAGAAATCCACTTCCTTAAACCTTGAAGAACTGAGAGACAACTCGCCAATATCCCATAGGTCTGAAACAAGTTGCTCCTGAAGTTTCCTATAATTATGAAGTATTTGACCCCTTGACAATGTTGATATTGAAATAGTCCACCAGAAAGATCCTGTAAGAGCAAGAACTAAAATCACAGCTAAGCTCAACTTCAAAAGTAGCAACGTGAATTTGTGCCTGCTCCTTGGAGTCCCAATGCTGAATGGATCAGATGCAAAGCCATTTTCACTGCTCCCATATTTAGAAGGAGAATCATTATCAGGGAGAAGTACTGGAAAAGGAAACTTGAGGGATAAATAACTGTGATCCGAAGAACGATTCCTATCCAAATCCTCCTTTTCTGTTTTATCTTTCATTTGGGAGTCCCATAAATCGTGGTTGTTCCCTGAGATCCGCATACCTGATATGCCTCGATGCAGAGGCCTAGACATTTTCTAACCCGAAACTCCCACTGTAAAAATAAAAAATTTATATATAATCAGAAAAACCCAGTAACTTCTTCAGTCAAGATAAGTCCAAGCAACAGAAACAGAGAAAACTATATAAGATTGTACAAAAATGAGAAGAAATTGGGAGAAAAACGAGACCCGAGAAATATTCTTTAATATAGAAAAATCCTAAATAGCAGACAAAGCTAAAAATTTGGATAGAGCCAATAGTTTACTCTAAAGCCAGCTGAAACAAGAGAAACAAGAAAATGGTATCTCAATTGAAGATCAATTCTCAACTAATGATGATAGAACACGGTCAAAAAAATAGAGGCGCTGCGTGGGAAAAGGAAAACAAAATAGACATATTTGAAAGATTGAACCTTCTTATTAATTCAAAGATTAAGCCCAGAAAAGGGGGGAAAAAAAAAAGAAGAAGAAGAAGAAGAACAAGAAGAAGAGGCAATTAAGATTCAAAGAGACTAAAGAACAAGTAGAACAGATACTTTTTTTTTTTTTTGCCGAATAAAACAATAGAACCACTTTCAGTGAGGTCCTTAACCTCGAAGAAGCACAAGGGCCAACTTAATTTCCAGTGGGAATCCACTTCACTTCAGTACCTCACACACACACACAGCTTAAAAAGAAAATCTCTGAAAAAAAAAAAAGGAAAACCGATACAGATCAATCAAGAAGGCAACAGAAAAGAGAAAAAAAAAATCATTCTCAATCTAACAAAATCTAGCAAAAGATAAAAGATAGGCAAAGTAGTTAAAGATAAGCAAAAAAACAAATAAGATTACCTTAAATGGGCATAAGAGAAATGCTACTAGAGTTATGAAAGAAAGAAAGAAAGAAAGGGCTAAAAGGGTCCCCGAAAATCAGCAAGAATTCACGAATGCTTTTGGTTAAACCCACAGGCAGAGGCAGCAGCTTGAGCTTCTTCAGCTTTGGTTTGTTGTTAGAAATGCTTGAATTTGAAATCCCAATTACGTCTTATCCCTGATCCTCTCCTCTCTTTCAGTCATAAACCTTAGTTTGTCCGATACAAGTAGGGAGAGAGAGAGAGAGAGAGAGAGAGAGAGAGAGAGAGATTTTGTATGGATCCAATCAGGACAGAGCTCTCGTGAAAAGTGAAAGCTATTTCTTTTATATAGTATTTTCTTAGAGATGTGAAATGGTTAAAATATACAAATCTGTAAAGTATTGGATTGTAGTATAATGCCCAACGCGCTTCTACCCAGCTGCTCAGACCCCTCTCTATCTCTCTCTCTCTCTCTCATACTTATTTATTATCATTTCACACACACTCTCCCCAACATTAACTCATTAAAATTCTGTTTTGTCATTAGAGTCTGAAATTATTTTTTAAATAAAAATATTATTTTAAATATTATTATAAAAATAATTTTAAAAATAATTTTAATATTTTTATAATTAAAATTAATTAAAATTATTTTTTAATTATTTTTTAATTCTCTCTAAATAATATTTTTTAAAAATTATTTTTTTAATAATAATTTTAATAACAACATTAAATAGGCACTAAATCAGTAAGAGTGAGATCACCAAATTAAATCCATTTAAAATTTAATTAAGTAAAAATTATATTTAATTAAATTTAACATTTTCGTATTACTTTTTTTTTCTCGTTTAAAATATTATTTTAAAAAAATCTACTTTATTTAATTTCTTTAAAAATTAAAAAAAAAATAGTAAATATTTTTTTAATTGTATTCTTATGTATTGTTATTTTCAATATATTTATTTCTTTTTTTATAATAGTATTTTAGTTGATTATTAATATTATTTTATAAATATAAAGTAATTTTTATATAAAAATTTTAAAAAATATTTAAAGCGAGACGAAGAAAGTAATTTCAGTCAGCAAGAACAAAAAAAGAAAAAGAAAGAAAAAACTATGCCAGGAAGCAAATGGAATTTACCATGGAAATGTGCAGATCTGGCCTCTGGGAACAGGGAGAGAGACAGAATCATACATTAATATTTTTTATAAGATAGTTTGAGACAGGTATTGCATCTTCATTGTTTTATTAAGCCTGAAAATATAATTACTTGCAGGAAAAAAATGCAAAACAAATAGCCAAAAGATGAAAGTTGAAATGGAATTTTACTCTGGAAGTTCTTTTTCAATTGTAATGATGGTGCTGTGTAGAGTCTGTTTGAACGAGGGTGAGAAAGAGTAAATAAAAATAATAAAAAATAAATAATTATTTTATTTTTATTTAAAAAAATAAATTATCAGAAAGTGGTAAACTTTATTTTTCCTTCTCCTCAAATTTTAATATTTTTTATACCTCAATTTAAAATATAAAAAGGGATAAAGAAGAAAATATTAAAATTTACTTTTATTTCATCTCTTCTATCTGAATTACTTACACTTTCCTTGTCCTATTCAAACAAACCCTTCAGAGGGAAGGAGAAGATGTGCTCTTTTGTTTTTGTTGGTCTAAAACGTCACCGTCGAAGACAGATTTTCAACCCGTAATTGCTGTATTAAAAATTAAATAATTAATCCTTAAAATCCAATTGCTTAGGACACTGCTTGCTTAAAATTTTAGGGAATTTTCTTTTATTATTTTCGAATCAATTTATATGTCTCTTTATATAATTTTATGCTCTAAAATAATTTTAATAAAATAAATTTCTAATTAATTAAAAATAAAAGTTTTATTTTTTATTAATTGTAATGATTCAAATAAGACAGACAATCTTAAGGAAGATAAAAGGTAAATTTTCCTCCTTGGCAAAAGCCAGGGATGTTTGTGGCAAATGGAGAAATCTTTCAACTCTTTTGCAACAATAATTGAGGTTTTTTGGAATTTAAATTAAAAAAATATATATTTTTGAAGAATATCGTTTAAAAAGTAAAAATGTTATTTTAAACGTTTTTTAAAAAATAATTTAAACATTATTTAATTTTTTTACAATTAAAATATATTCAATTTATTTTTTAAATTTAATTTAATACATTTTAATTAATATATTTAAAAACAGTTTTTTTTCATAACATACTTCAAAATTTTCACATCCCTTTTTTCATTTTCAAATAATATTTTAATAATAAAAATAAAATTAAAATTTATGAGAACACAAATAAAAAAGTTATGCAGTCCATTCAGTGAGCAGTGTTTTTTTTTTTTGGTAAAACTGAGCGGTGAATTTTTTTTATGATCATTGGATCCTCACTTATCCACAATTAAAAGCAAAGTTAGTTAAACATCATCAATAATAATAATTAATTACTGTTTCATGGACAAATTTAATAAATTTTTAATGATTTTTATTAAATATATAAAATTATTAATTAATAAACATATTTAATAAAATTTAATAAATGTAATATAGCATTGTTAGAAGAACAGTAATTCGAAAGGGCCAAAAATTTTTCGTTAAAGAAAGAGAAGCTCACATGCCGCCAAAGTCAAATTTTTGCACAAGGAAAATAAAATTTTATTATTTTTAGTTGAGTGGGTCCACCTCTGCCGCGTCCACTTGTCGGTGAACTGGCTTCATGACCTGTCCGCTGTACATAGACTTGTTCTTGGTGCGCATGCCGCTGAGAATAATAGCTTCGTACGCCGTGGTGGTATAAACTCGGAATTCGGAAATGAAGAGCTCTCACGTGATGAAATGAACGTCGCCATTTTGGTTAGGAGAATTCTTGGACTGACATGCCTTGGGTGTTCCAAATTTTCGTTTTTACCCTTTTTTTTTTTAATACATGCCACTATTAATTTAATTTAAATTAAAATTATTAATTTTAATTCAAAAAATTAAATAAAATTATATAGATTAATTTTAATTTAAATCAAATCAATTTTAGATTCAAATTATATTATCATCATCATCATCTCTGGATTTTTTGTTTTATTTATGGGCTTCCAAGTTTGAAACCTGAACAGCTCTCTTTTCTACTTATAATTGTGTAAGTGCCTGTTTTAGGGGATTTGTGGTCCATTCGCATTTATGTGATTGAATTGGCTTTCAATTTTATAGAATGTTTAGACAAATTCTTGTTGCAATTTCCGCTGCAATTTACCAACCAACCCAACCCTATTTGGTAGCATAATCAAGCCTTCATTATTTTCAGTATTTTGGTACTTGATTAATGTCAATCGTTTTATTCATCTCTTTTATAGAATTATTGTAAATAGGTTTGTCTAGGCATCATTAATCTTGTTGATTATAAGCTATATTAATAGAAAAAAAAATTAAGTATTTCTTTAAAGAAACTTGATTAAATTAAGGAAAAATAGATTACAACCATAAAAAAAAAGAGAGTTATAAATGTGAAAATATACGTGTTATTTTATAATACAATCACTGAATAAAAATGGTTGTACATGGAGGAATTCTTTGCAAGAAAATTATGTGCATATGCCTTGTCCTCCCTCGTGACCCCATAACACAAACTTGAAAAATGTGAAAACAATGCCATAGTTGTGCTGCGTTGCGATGGCTTTTTTCTCTAAATTAATTTATTTATGAATTTAAAATATAAATATTTAAAATTTATATATTTAATGAACAAATTTATTATAAATTTAAATAAAAATAATTTTATATCAACATATATTTAGAGAGGAAAAGGATATGCAATGCAAGAAACTCACAATCAAACAAGTGGATATCCATCAAGAGAAAAATGTTCACAATGCAATGAGTGAATTGAAATTTCCAATAATACAATTCTCACTTATCTTATGCGGTCTGATTGTGATGCATTGCGAATTTTATCTGGAACCCACCACCAGCACAAACTTGTTATCAAACCACAAGCTTCACCTTTGTACTTCTTGGGTGATTTTCAACCCTACACAAACTTGTTCTTGTCAATAACCTGTCTACGACTGCAATTGCTCTCAGAACAAGGTTCTAAAATCCTAAGTCAACACAATAATATACAAGTCAGTAATTAATTAATTTATCTTCCATCCAGAGTCCATCATCTAGCTTAGTTTTCAGAATTTAACTGAGTCCCAATTCCAAGTCAATAATAATCTTCTTAACTGTGGTTTATGATTAAAAACTCTTAATCGATAAATAAAATAAAATAAACAAATTAAAACCCACTTCCTAAATTTTGATAGGATTCCATTTTGTGATAATTTCACATGATTACAGTGACTATATACTTACTGACCCACTACAATCTTCCCAATCTCCTCTTCCAAAAACGGTCCCACGCATCAGACTATGTACATAAATAAACTATAGTTTGTTTATCTCCGTACTAAACAGTTCGTATGTTAGCGTGTGCATTTAGAATTGAATTCCATTTGCATGATCCGGAGTGTACTCGTAAAAGCTGCCATTCTGGGGTTCCACCGCTGCTCTATATAATTCTCTTTTTCATTTCTTCAATTTGTTCCAATAGCCATCATTTTTCACTCACTTTATTAGCTATGCATTACTTGTTTTATTTTAAATAAATATTTTTTTAACCCCCCAATTAATTATTATATAAAATATTTAGTTATATGAGCTATTAACTGAATATATAATTAATCTACGCCCACATGGAAATCAAGTTCACGTTCCAAAATTGCATAATCCTTTTGGATCTTGTTTGACTTAATTAACTGTTTTTTAATCACAATCAATGGTAATTAACAATAAAAATCAAACAAGTTGAAAATAAATTTCTACATATACGTAGGTCAGAGGTCGAAAGAAAAACGCCTCATGTGAGGTGGGTACGTGTCCACCTAAGCATTGCAAATCAACTAATTATTTGACCTAAGTAGCCTTGGATTTAACCCAAACCTACCTGAGAAAAGATTGAAAAAAAACAAAAATTAACATAGTTTAATTAATAATCGCCATGATTATCGCTTAAAAGCACCCACCATCGTTGTCGGCGAAATAATCTGCTACACCCACAACCACAGTGGCCCATTTGAACAATTCATAAGTTGTTGTTATTAATGGCGAGTGATGAGGGGTTCACCTTTTTTAAATGAAATTTATGTATTTTTTTTTAATTGCATTTTGCAATTTAAATTCATAAATTACTGGGTTTCTTTTCTAGTGATGATAAATGGGGTATTCTTAATTTATTCAAATTGACAGTGCACCAAAAAATTGAAAATTATAAGAATTTGATTTGGTCACGAATTAGATATGTAATTGATTTTTTAAATTTTTTTAGTCAATTTACAACAAAGCACTGTTAACATTTAATTTATTGTGAAATTTAAGTTTATGTATAATAAAATTTAAATATTATATTAAAATTTTTATATGTTTTCTAATTTAAAGTTTTTAATTATAATATATTTTTTTATTATATAATTTAAAATCACACACGAGTCAAAATTCAAAAATTTCGGCCCGACCCATGATTCTAACAAGTCTATTTAGACTAGCGGGGACAGCTCACTTGACTTATTAAGAACAAAAAAAGAACCAAAAAAATAAAATAAAAAACTCATAAAATGAGTTACACAAAGATAAGAACATCACAGAAGTAGATGAGAGCGGTCCAGGTGTTGCCTACCGAAAGTTGCCCACACAAATCGCCACAAACCGCTCGCTTAGGAATGGGCTGGTTCATTTGCAGACCTTCCTTACGAGACCAAATCACAAAATCATGCGATTGCTTTTCTTTTTCTTTTTCTTTTTTTAACTTTATTCAACTACCTTGCAGAAAGATGCATCATTTTCATATATTAATTTTTTAAAATGATATAAAAAAATCATCATATAATTACGTTATTTTTAAGGTTGTATTGGAACCTGCCAACAAAATGGAAAATCGAAATCACCCAATAGCATAATGAAAGAGAACAACCCAATTAACCTCAACAAATGATGCTAATGACAATTTCATACCATACCATTGATTAAAGTGGCCCATCTCCACGAATTAATGCCCTAGCGGTGTTCATAAAAATCAAATGTCTGCTTCCCCATGATTGCATGATTAAAGGAATCAACCCCACCAAAAAGCTTTTGGGGAATTCATCTTTTTTTTTTTTTAATTAATTAAATTTTGGATCAACGAGTGGAAGAACAGCATTAGACCCATGTTCTAATGACAAACCAAGAAGCCATTGTCTTTGTTTACATGGCCTCACAAACAATAATGGTGCCTCAGGATCCCACAATCCATGTGGCGTGCTTAAATGTGGGTACTTGCCTTATCCTAATTCGGTGATTTATTAGCCCACGCCTACATCTTATTCATTTCCAAATGGTAACAATCATAGATTATGCATGTGACCTCTCCACACCACTTGGTTGCTTAAGTCCCTTAAAATCCATCATCTATTTCATGGAGTGCCACTCAACAAATTAATCAAGTAGCTTGGTTTCATGAGTTATTGTAAGTTTTTGGGGAAACACCTATTCTGATTCAGCATTGCAGCACTCCAGACTCTAGAGGTCGCATAATTTTCCTTCCAAATGATCCCATTGAACTGCAAATCTCTGGAACATCTAAACTAGCCAAGTTCAATGTGCACGAAGGTTGCAAGGATGGTGGCAGCGATTGATCCTTGTAGAAGGAAGGGTGCCCATGCCATTATATCATAAATGGAAGTGTGGGAATAATGGAATGCAGATTCATATCATTTCTGCTTGGATATCATTTGGCCAAAGATGGAGTCCTCATTTCTTTCATCTCCTCTGCAATCCTCAAATTAAGGCCTTGTTTGGTTCAAATGAACCACTTTTGAAAACCTGTTTCTTAGGAAGTAAAATAGCTTAGAGTACTTACTTAATGTGAAGTAGAAAAAAATGGATTTTTACTTTCCAGTAAATACTTAGTACCAACTAAATAAATCAATTTTTTACGTTATTTGGGAACTTAACTCATTTAAACGTTAACAATCAAATCATCATAACTCGTTAAATTTTGAAATTTCATTCAACCTACTTAATTTATGCAATTGACTCGTCATTACACCCGCCTTTACATTTGATGTAAAACCCATATCCTGCAATTTCAGAGTGTCTAAGAGGTAAGTTTTTGGTGTTGTTATCATCTCAGAAGGAAGTAATTGGGACTTTTATTAGGATACTGTAATTTATACCACAATCAGAGAATATTTTTGCTCTGTACAGTCTTCTGCTGTATATATTTGCTTGTTGGGCTTGTAATGAGCTCACATTTCAGTGGATAAATGCATTATACCTCTTGTGGGGGAAATGGTGGGTCACAAAACTTCAGGTCCTAATGGAGTCCTCAGTAATACATTTGGTAAGCTGTGTCTCACATGGTAGTCATTCTCATCAAAATTATAATTAAAACAATGACCACTGTACGTCCAAAAACAAACAGGAAGGCATCTAATAAAGCAAATAACCACTACATATATCATAAGTCAAGTCGTGTCAATGGACCCCCAAATTGATGGAAATGAAAGCTTACCTTGACAATCAAGGATAATCAATAATGTATATGAGATGAGGTCCTTTGTCTTCTTGGAGTTGGATGTGTGTTCCAGTTCATATCAAATTAAAGTGTGGAAGGAAATTAACTAGATAACAATCCATCTCTTGGGGATTTATGGGGACATCAATCCTCTTTAAAATTTTGTAAATGTAAAATGCTTCATGCATTGGATATAAGCCCATAATATGCTAATTGCCAAGGAAATGAATCACGTTATTGGTTGAAAGAGCAATAAAAACAATGACCAAGCATTGATCACATGTTTCTTTAGAAGTTTCGAGGAATTAGACCAAACGCCGACACAATTGATAAGAGGATGATCCAAGCAAGAAAAGAAACACTCAAACAGAGCCGAGTACAAAAATATTTTTTGGGGTGAGAGAGGCTCGAACTCTCGACCTCAGGATTACTCAGAAGCTATGAGACCTACGCGCTAGCCAACTGCGCCACCACCCCGTGATATAAAAAAACGAGATCTCAAATATATATATAATGTAAGCAAAATGAGAGCAGTCACGGAAGGGCTTAATCTTCGGTCGGGCCTATTGAATTGGGCCACAGTTGGTTGTTGGGTGTGGTGAGCACTTATTGTATGGGCCAAACCCAACTATCGATTTAGTTTGCCTTTTGGTAAACGAATGGACCAACTTAAAATTAAGCTTGTGTTACCAAAATTGGCTAGCAATTACTGCCTCTCAATTCTCAAATGGTAGCACTGCCAAAATTACTGATAAGTGAAAAAACAAATTTGATAAAATAATAGGAGAATTGACTAATCACTAGTTTTTTTTTTAAGTTAAATATTCTCATTATAATTTATTATTCAAATAAAATATGGTTTTATTATTGTTATTGTAAAGTAGTTTTTTTTTTTTTTTAATTTTATATTCTGTTTAGAGGATATGAGTAAAGTAATAAAGTAAGATTTTCCGTAATTTTTAAATTTTTATTTTTTTTGTTTGATAGAAATAAAAATTTTTAAAATGATAGTTTATAAAATTATGGATTTCTTTAAACACAAATCTGTGGTTCTAAATTTAAAAAAAAATTACTGTGTTAGTCTTATATATATATTTGGGTACACAATTTAAAAAAAAAAACAAACAATGCTTTAAATTGCTATACTCTATTATAATTTTACCAAGATTATATATATGATTTATTATTTTATATTATTCTTTTATTTCTATATAATAATTAATAGCATGTAAAATATAATATTTGTATATAATATTCGATGATGATAGAAAAAAAAAATCAATCTAATCATTTATGAAATTAATAAATAAATAAATCAAGTCTAATCTTTTGATTTAATTAGCGATAGAAAACATATTATTTATGTAGCATATATAAGTTGAAATCACTATTTATTTCAATTTCCTATTATTAAAAATAAGAATAATAAAATAAAGAATACATGCTCCAATCATTCCTACAAAATTCATCACATGAACCATATAATAACATAAATTTGTTTTCTGATCGGACTAAAAATTGATCTCAAATTTCCCTAATTTTTTCCCCTTATGAAAGAAACTAATTTAAAATCAAAAAATTTAAACTCTTAACACATAAACTATATGGGTAGGTATTCTCTTCCAGTCACAATTAAATTTTCCTCTGTAAATATCATTGATGACATGATAAGCAAAGAACATTGTAGAGCAATTAGATTATTGGAACAGCAAATTGGTAAACTTACTTCTACACATGCTTTGATGTTGTTAAGCTACTGGACTGGAAGCCATTTAATTAATAAGCCATATATATGGCTTATTTTGTTCTTCAAGTCATTTAGTTAATGCCTACTGAGGATTCGTACTTATTTGAACTAAATAACAGTACAGTTAATATCATTCAGCCCAAAGAGTTAGGAAGCAATTAGGACTAATAAATTCTTAATTAATATTAGCCAAACATGGGTGAATGTGGTGGTTGAGACTTGAGAGCTTGTAAAATCACATTCACAGCAATTATTTTGTTAAGTCTAATGATTGAGTGTGTTGAGTTAGAGAGAGAAAAAAAATTCGAAAATTTTAATTTTTTTTTTGATTGATTTCAATACCATTGAATTCAAGTTGATTAGAATTGTGAATATAAAGGAAAAACACTTACCATAAGCCTAGTTTGGAGGGGGAGTAATCTGAGGAGAATGTTGGTGTGGGCTATTGTTGCCTGCACTATTGTTGTTGTAATAATTTCAATGTAGCAATGAGTTTCTGTGCACCCAAAACACTAGCTATGAAAAATAATGATGGCATTGCCGATCTGAAACTTGATGTGATGAGGATAATTTACATGCATGCAACACTAGCAACATGACCATGTGTGTTTCACCCACAATATACCTGGCGGACTCACACCACATGTGGACAAGCATCGATGAGCAATTATAAAATATGAATGAGAAGCTGCTGGTATACCGTGCCCAAATAACGTGCAGATTAATTTTGGAGCAATAAGGGGCCAGCAGTTTCGCATTTTCTTCCCCTTTTTATTCATGCTGCAGCTAGCTGCTACCTATAAATATACAATCCATTCGCTTTAATTAATTATGCAGCTAGATTAACATTATATTCCTAAGCAATTTCAAGAACTAGCTCAGACGATCGAACTTCATCAAATCATTTTATGGTAAGGTATATATATTCATGCATGAGATAAATAACAAGTGATGAGGATATGTTATGCACAGTATTACTGCAAGCCTTTAACTTTCCAAGAAAAGGATTTTTTTTTTTCAAGTGGGACTGCGGGAGAATTGGAAACATAGATGATACTGCCATGCACAAGTGTAGGAGAGTTTGAGGAACACATGTGCATAATGATTTATTCGGTGAATGCAACATATATAAGCCCTGCTGTCTCTGAAAACAAAGAAAGTGCATTGCAGATGCAGCACATTAAATAGATCATTGATTGGTGGTGCTGGTATTGCTCTGAACTCTGAAGGAGAAGGAGCTTGTGGGAGCGGGTACGTGGGTCATCCTGCGATGCAAACAATTTCCCCTCAGCTAGAAAAAGAGTGGTGGGCTTAGCCTAAGTTGTAAAAAGAAAAGAAAGTAGATGAAATCCAGCTCATTGTGCTGAAAGAGTGATAGGACCCCACGTGGAGAGGACTTGTACACTTCTCATAAAACTAGACCTCCCAGTTTGTAGCTGTCTCCTAGTCCCTAACGCTGTCAATAACAACTAACATATAACCTTTTTCTCGCTGTGTGTGCATGTGTGCCTGTAGCCTCAAGTTCCAGGGATAGCTACCAGAGTTTCAAGTTTTTAATAGAAATTTTTCGACGGGAAAGACTAACACGTATGTCCAATTAGGAAAGTGAGTGAGTGGGAGAATCCTTCTAACTCAGACGCTTTTATCACTTTTTGTGGTGTGGGGTTATGGTTTTGTGCTTCTTTTTATTTTAATCATTGATCTTAATTAACGCTCCAATGCCTCACCAATTCAATCTTATAGTCATTATTCCACACTGTTGCTGCCCTGCCGTCCATTGCTTATATTATGAATTAATTTTTTCTCACTATAATAAATCCATATTAATTAACTTAATATAATTAATGCTTGAGAAGAGAATGATGGAATGGAATAAATATAATGTAATAAACTATTAATTAGTTTAATGTAATTTTTTGAATAATTATAATTAAAAACATTTTTGAACTAACTTTCATGTCATGGTCATTATAATTGATATGAAAGTTGTAATTTCGATATGGTCTTAAGCTTTTGCATTTGGATAATTTATACTTTCACTGTCATTGCAATCTTGATAATTGTTATAACAAGCACGCAAATTTAAGGCACACACATAAATTACATAATCATACAATATTGAAAATAGAAGAAGAATAACACAGGATTTAACTTGATTCAACTGTAAAGTCTACGTTTACGGGCAAGACAAGAAAAAAAAGTTCCACTATGATGAAAAGAGTAAGATACAATCAATCAAAACTCTCAAACCCTAACCCCAGTGTGTTTCTCGAATATCTCACAACTCTTCTACAAATGGTAGAATATTACAATACTTGTACTGGTCCATACCACGAGGGCATCGCCCTTGCACCCCCAAGGAGATAAGTGGTGGGCTTCGGGCCCAGGCCTATCGGCCCATGTCCTCCGTTACCATCATAGATCATATTTTTTATCCCAAATTGGGTCACATTGCGAAACTTTCAGGTCGGGTCACAATTCGGGTCTATAAAAAATATATCCAAAATTCAAGCCACAAAAAATAACAATTCTTCCCCTTGGCTTTAATTCCCTTTATCATTAACAAAATAACCACAAAAACACTCTATCTTGCTATATGCCCTCGCAAGGGTATTATTGAGCACTACAAATACCAAACTAGTCTAGACAATGCCTAAACTTGCTGACTGGGACTCCCTTGGTCATCATATCTGCTGGATTATCATGTGTAGATACTTTCTGTACAACTACAGTTCCCTGAGATACAATGTCCCAAATGAAGTGATATCTAACATCAATGTGCTTAATTCACTCATGGTACATCTGATTCTTTGTGAGATGTATTGCACTCTGGCTGTCACAAAACACTGTTGCCTTGTTCTGTATCAACCCAAGATCACCCACTAAACCTTATAACCATAAAACTTCCTTTACTGCCTCTACTAAGGTTATATATTTAGGCTCTGTGGTAGACAAAGCAACTATAGCTTGCAATGTTGCTTTCTAACTGATAGCACTTCCAGAAAGAGTAAACAAATAACCTGTCAAAGATATTCTCTAGTCTAAGTCCCCTGCAAAATCTGAATCCACATAGTCAATAACTAAATCACTCATCTTGGCCCTGTCAAATGTCAGATCAACATCTATGTTATCCTTCAAATACCTCAAAATCCATTTCACTGCCTATCAATGCTCTTTCCCAGGACACGCCATGTATCTACTCACAACAATAACTGCATGTGAAATGTCAGGTCGGGTGCATACCATAGCATACATGATGTTACCAATAGCACTCGAATAGGGAACACTGGACATGTGCCCCATCTCCTCATCTGTTTTGGGTGACATGTCTGCAGATAACTTGAAATGGACAGCAAATGGAACAGTCACAGGCTTAGCATTATTCATGTTGAAACGCTTAAGCACTTGTCTCAACATAGGCCTGTTGAGACAAGAAAAGCTTCCCAATACTTTTATCCCTGATAATTTCCATTCTCAATATCTTCTTTGTAGCACCCAAATCTTTCATCTCAAACTCATCACTCAATTGCTTTTTCAAATTGTTAATTTGTGACATGTTTTTAGCAGCAATAAGCATGTCATCCACATACAACAGCAAATAAACAAAGGAATCGTCTGAAAGCTTCTTATGATACGCACAATTGTCATATGAACTATGATTAAAGCTATTACGAACCATGAATGTATCAAATCTTTTGTACCACTGCTAAGGAGATTGTTTCAGACCATATAAAGATTTCTTAAGCAACCAAACACGATTTTCCATACCTAGAATGAGAAATCCCTCAGGCTAACTCATATAAATTTGCTCCTCCAACTTACCATGTAAAAATGCTATCTTCACATCTAGGAGCAACCATAGCAAGTAAGACTCTGATAGAACTGTGCTTCACAACTGGAAAAAAAAACTTCATTAGAGTCAATCTCCTCCCTCTAAGTAAAGCCTTTTGCTACCAACCATGCCTTATATTGAGGTGCTTCAACCCCTGGAGTGCCTTCCTTTTTCTTGAACACCCATTTGCAACCTATCACTTTTTGTCCCTTAGGCAATGTTACAAGCTCCCAAGTCTGATTCTTATGAAGAGATTCAATTTCTTCACTCATAGCACCGACCCACTGATCTGCATCTGAATAAGAAATAGCTTCTCTATAATTGCTAGGTTTATGCACATCAATTGTTTCAGCAATTGACAAGGCAAACGCAACTAGATCTGCATATGCATATCTCTGCGGTGGTCTAATATGTTTTCTCTCTCTACAAGTTGCAATGCTATATGGTTCCTATTGCTGTTGCTCAGGTGCATCCTCTTGTTGATCAGGATCTTGCACCTCATCCTCTAAATCACTGGACTAAATTGCTGAAGTATCAATATCAAGCTCTACCTGTTCTCTGACACCGTGATCTGATTCTGCTATTGACTTCTCCCTCTGACTGTCCAATGAAGCAGACTCATTAAAAGTCACATCCCTGCTGATAATTAATCCTGAAGACTTTGCATCATTGCACCACAACCTGTAGCCTTTCACTCCAGATGCATACCCTAGAAATATGCATGTTCTTACCCTCAGCTCAAGCTTACCATCTCTCACATAAGCATAAGTAGGGCAACCAAATACTCTCAGCTAAGAGTAATCAACAGGTGAATCAGACCAGATCTCAAAAGAAGTTTTACACTCAATAGTTGTGGATAGAGATCTATTAACCAAGAAGCAGGCTGTATTAATTGCTTCAGCCCAGAAATCCTTTTCCAATCCTAAATGTGAGAGCATGCTTCGTTCTTTGTCACAAAGCATTCTATTCATGTGTTCTGCAATACCATCCTGTTGTGGTGTCCTTGTACAAGTGCAATGTCTCACTATACCTTCATTGTTACAGAATGCATCGAACTCACGATTGCAAAATTCCAACTCGTTATCAGTTCTAAGACGCTTGACCTTCTTTTCTGTCTGCTTCTCAATCATCATCTTCCACTTTATAGAGGTTGAAAATGCCTCATCTTTTGTTTTTAGAAAATACCCCCACACCATCCTAGAGTAATCATCAATTAAAGTCATAAAGTACCTGGCACCGCTCTTGGAAGGGATTCTGTTAGGACCCCATAGATCTGAGTGGATATAATCCACCGTTCCTCTGGTCTTGCGCACTGCTTTTTTTTTATCAAACTTGACCCTGGTCTGTTTGCCAAACACACAGTGTTCATAAAGTCAATAGATTCTGTTTTTTGCCCATCCAACAAATCCCGTTTGCTTAACACATATAATCCTTTTTCATTCATATGACCAAGATGCATATGCCACAATTGAGTCTGATTCTGATTATTGCTTCTAGATGCTACTGTAGCTTCCCCTGAAATTGTACCACCCTGAAGAAAATACAATCCTGAAACCAAACTGCTCTTCATGAGTACCATAGAGCCCTTGCACACTTTGAAAACTCCATTCTCTACATGGTATCTGATGAAGGAGTGGAAGCATAGTGATTAGTTCATTAGAGCATTGAATTTCAAAATTTTTCTTATAGGGTTACATGCATCATGCCACATCTCTTATGTGCCTAATTAATTTCAATGCTCAATTGCATATTAAAACACTTTTAATATGTATTAGGATCTATGTTTGTCATTTAAGATTGTGAATTAACAAATTAATTCATTTAAACCCTAGTTTAAAGGAGAAGTTAGAGCACTAAACTATTTGATGCACTATGGATGTAATTGGCACCTTTAGGAAGCACCTAGGACCCCAAGTGTTGTCCCTCTAACTTGTCCACGCCAAGATCATCAATGGGCAGTCTCCAATTTGCTTCTCAAGCCTTTGCCAACCAATTATAAATTGGATTTTTATCTTTAGAGAGGTAGTATGTATGTATAGGACACTAGAAATAATTTCTAGCAATTTTAATCCAAAGGATTTTGGGCAATTCTCTTTGAATTGATGAGATAAGATGAAGACGAGAGGGAGAGAGGTGTGCCGCCACTCTTGAGAGAAAATAAGAGTGTTATGTTTATTCTTTTCTTTTCCCTTTTATATTATTAGGTCATTAAGTCACTTAAACCTTATGCCACATATCACCACCTCATTGCATCTTATTTTTAATTGACTCAATCACATTAAGCCAAGTATCAAAGCTAAACTTAATCTTGACTTTGATCATCTTATATGATAGGAAGACAAATGACAAGTTTATATGATGCCATGTGTCACCATCTCATGGTGCCACATGTCACTATGTGAAATGACCAAATTACCCTTATGTTGTAATTTTGAGTTCTCAACCCAAAATCATTATTTCTCATCTTCAAATCAATTTATATCAAATATAAATTAATTAATTAATTTTTCACAATTAGATTTATATTTAAACACTTTAAATATAAATTTAACTTATACTATACATCCAATAACCTAAATTTGGTTTCAAGTCATGCTAGGGATTTTGCAATCTTATTGCAAACCAAACCTATTTAATTAATCAATTAAATCTTATTTTACTTGATGATTATCTTGTGTATGTGTATGACTTACTAAGCTCATCACTAGTTAGCAATGAGATATGATATTAACTCTTAATATTATCAGAACTCTTTCTTATCATAAATGATTTCTCTAAATCATTTTAGGCATCTCATAGGCCATGGTTGACACCTAGTATAGCGTCCCATGGCCACCCAATCAGCAACAAGGAATACCTTAAATAAACCTTTAATCATATATTACCATGCACTAGAATCTCTCTATTACAAAATCCCAATTCGAGTTGAAGTCATGGTTTATGTTAAACTTCATTTGCTATGAATATTATGTTCTCTTTTAATTCCAGTCCTTGATTAATTAGATTTTCTAGTCAGAAACCCTTTTCTAACTAAATCTGTCTGTCATGACCAGGAACTTGAAACATCAAGAACAATTAAATGAACATAGGATTTTATCCCTATTTACTTAAGGTAACAGATTTCATCTTGATCAACACCTATCTCCATATATAACTAGTAGGAGCCAACACATGCCTATGTACCCATACATAGTACAAGTATGAAAGTAGTATCAAACTCAAATCACCTATATACAAGATAACTGTGTTATCTCAGGTCTAAAGATTATATGTACTGATATGATATATGACAATGCATTGACAAGAGTAAACTCCATGTGCTTATCATATGCGTCACAGGTTTAGCCTACTTATCATGTATAAGTGTCTATCATGTTTGTTATATGGCATGAGACTCACCATTCCATCTTATTTATATCTCATATAAATACCTTAGGAACAAACATGATTATAATCTTTCTGGATAAGTCATGTCCTGTGTAAAGTATCCTCGATTATAAATCAATTTATGATACTTTGTGCTAGAAATATTGTCACTTATATTCTTAATAACTTAAGAATAGAATTTCTAACAAAATATCAATGGACTTTTTCTATTATACATAAATATATATGTAAACGAAAAAGTGAAATTGCCTTTTATTAATAAAATATGTACAAGATATATACTAAATAATATGCTCTAGGGCATACTACTAACATCTGAATCCATGAGAGTCAAGTGTTCTAGGAGAAATCAAGTTCGTCTTTAGTCCTGGAACATACCAATACTCTATAGTTCTGACAACGCCATCAAACATTCTCAATCTGATGTTACCAATTCCTTTAACAGATAATGCATGATCATTGCCCAGAAACACCTTGCTACTCATCTGTTTGTAAGTGACAAACCAGTTTCTGTGTGGACACATATTATAAGTAGCATCAGTATCAAGAATCCAGAAATTTTGTCTATGATCTGAACTAACGGATAAAATTTCTCTAGCACTATGATCACCATCAGAATCAATAAAACTATCAACCACATTCGCAGAACTTTCTGGTTGCGTTCTCTTTTTATTTTTCAACTTGGGACAGTCTCTCCTATAGTAACTTTGCTTTCCGCACTCAAAACAGTTGGCCTTTTTCATTCTTGACTTAGATTTGGCCTTAGATTTCTTTATACTAGAAGAACCCTTCCTTGAATGTGTTCTTCCCCTGTTTACCAAACCTTCCCCCTCAAATCTTTCTCTATTATTTGGAATTTTCTTTTTTAACTCCTTTGATTTTAGAGAATTACTAACATCGTCTAGTGAAATACTGTCTTTCCCATACAATAGATGTTCTTTAATGGGCGTACCTTTACTCATTCTCAGATTGTAAAGTCTTTTCTTCAGATACAGGCGGTTGGTCAGTGATTTGGCAGAGTATAACTCCTCTAATTTCTTTCATGCCGTAGATGCTGAGCTTTCACTAGCAATCTTGAGTAGGACATTATCAGTTACACTCATAAAAATCGCACTCAAGGCTCTCTCCTTTAGATCAGCCTTCTCCGCCTCTTTCATACTTTCTGGAAAGTTATCCTCGATTGCCTTCCATGGACCTTGTAGGATCAAGGAAGATTTAATTTTAATCTTTCACAAACTGAAACTCGATCCACCATCAAACTTCTCCATCTCATACTTCGTTGAAGACGACGCCATCTGTAAACCCTAGGTTTTGGCACAAAGCTTTGATACCATTTTGTTATAACAAGCACGCAAATCTAAGGCACACACGCAAATCTAAGGCACACAAACAAATCGCATAATCACACAGTATTGAAAATAGAAGAAGAATAACACAAGATTTAACGTGATTCAACCGTAAGGTCTACGTTCACGGGCAAGACAAGAGAAAAAGTTCCATTATGATAAAAAGAGCAAGATACAATCAATCAGAACTCTCAAACCCTAACCCCAGTGTGTTTCCCGAATATCTCACAACTCTTCCGCAAAGGGTTGAATATTACAATATTTATACTGGCCATGCCCTCCGCTACCATCACAGATCTCACTTTTTATCCCAATTGGGTCGCAGTGCGAAACTTTCGGGTCGGGTCACAATTCGGATCCATGAAAAATATATCTAAAATTCAAGCCACAAAAATAACAATAACCTCATAGAATTAATTAACAATAAAATATTTGGTTGACCAAAATTTAATATTTTAATGGTTGAGCAAAAAGGTTACCAAGTAAATGTAATTAATCTTATTGTACGTAATTTTTGTTTTCATCCTAAGCTATCATTTTACTTGCAAGAAACAAGATTTGTTTTGTTGTCTTCACATCTCTGCAACTGCACCAACACAATTTTACTGACGGACAATATGACGGTCTGCCATTGACCTAAAATCAATCGATTTGTTGTTTTGATTTTTACTAAGTTCATACTTCTAAATATGAGTTCAATATTATTATTAAATGAAACTTTATTATAATAATTAATGATTGATTAGGAATGTTTTCAAAGAAAGGAAGGAATATTACAGGCCGTCCGTGATGATCATTTGACTCCACATCATTTGCTATCTTCTCTAATTGTTATTGTATACTGTAAATGAAATTTTTTATTCGTTTTGGAACTTGGCTTTTTATAACTGCTTCTAGTTTGACGGGTTAGCTAGGAAATAGGATTGGGAAGATGGAGGCATGTTCATGGAGGAATATTTTGAACTTAGTTTGCAACATGTCAAGCTCCTGATGCTATGTATATAATCGAATTAAAATATATAAGAGTACATATGGAGGCACAAAGGTCTATTTTAACTAAATTACCAATAAATTGTATTATTTTTTATAAGAAATTGAGAAAATAGAGACTCAAATCTGAATACATACCTTTAATTACTGAATTAAGTTAGGTTAGACTAATTAAGTGTGATTTTTTTTTTAATTTTTAAAATTTTTCTATGATGAAGAGTTGTGGGTCTTCAGTGTGAAATTATTGGGCAGATCCCATGATGTGAGAGCATAAACCATATTGGGCCTTTTGCTTTTGGTATACTATTACAAAAGGAAAAAAATGGCCATTTATTTGATTAGTTGAACGGTAAATGAGCTTCAAACCTACTATAGTAATTACTGGCGATGATGAACTAAATAATTTCTACTGGGGATGCAAAGTCTATTTGAAAGTCAGAGAGACCCCACCATGGGTACTAATGTTGGTACAACTAATATCCAACCAGACTGTTATCATCATTAGCAAATAAACAAACAAGTAAATACTCATGAAAAATCAAGACTAAGGATGTTGAAACCTAAGGCAATACCCGAAAGAGAACACAGAGAAGAACACAAAAACCTACTAAACGGAAGGTGGGATGGATTATTTATTGGAGGTTGGGAGTATATTAATGCTCAGACACAGAGAGGACAGATTCAAGTGCTTAGTCGCGCAGCTGTCATTCGATATTACAAACCCACCCCTCACTATCTTCCTTTCTAGACAGCAAATAAGAGTTTGCTTCTGTCGGATCTCTCTCTCTCTCTCTCTCTCTCTCTAAAGGCCACCATTCTCTTTTTTTGCCCTTTCCTGTTTAATTTAAGCAACCCAGACCCATTTGTTGTCAATAAACTCATCACCTACAACAGCATCATAGACTAGCTCCATCTATCATTTGCTTTGTCTCAAAATCTCTGATGATGATTCTTTTGTTTTGAGAAAAGTTGATGATTGAAATAGAGGCACGCATATAGAGCAGAAGCGCAGACAATATAATGAGATGGAAGAGAAGAGAGGAAACAAGAACAGAAGATACTGATATATGTGAGTGATATATCAAGTGTTCATGCATGAATAAGGATACCCATTTGACTTTTTGATGATTTGCATGCCATGGCTTATCCACATTATCGATCTCAATTTGGAGATACAACGTTCACTAAAGTGTTCGTTGGGGGCTTAGCTTGGGAGACCCCTACTGAAGAAATGCGTAGATACTTTGAGCAGTTTGGAGAAATTCTTGAAGCTGTTATCATCACTGATAAGGACACAGGAAAATCCAAAGGATATGGCTTTGTAAGCTTGTTTCCCTACTGATCATTATTGCTGTTTGCTTGCAGAAAATTTTCTTGCTTATTATGTGTTTGAGGTTTTCTTTTGATCATCAATATATACAGGTTACTTTTCGCGAACCTGAATCGGCCGCAAGAGCTTGTGCTGATCCAAAACCTGTAATTGATGGGAGAAAAGCTAATTGCAATATTGCTTCTCTTGGACGGCCTAGACCTTCAACTCCCAGAGGTTCAATATCCATTCTTCTTTTTCTTCTTATTTGCATGTGATCAATTATTATTTGTAATGTCGTATGACATACATCAGCTACGTTTTTGTTTTCTCTTGATGACTTGGTGCTTTTGCTTTTTAATAATGCAGGAAGACCACAAGGTGGCAGTACTCCTTACCAGGGAAGCCCATCATATAGTGGAGTGGCAACGCCATTGCCTCCTCCTCCACCACCACCGCGCCCGCCGCCGCCTCCTGTTTTCTTTCCACATTTCGGGTTAGTTGTTGCTTTCTGTTTTATTGAGGCTGTGATTGTCCACATCAGTTGCAGGAAATGGTCCATTTGGCATATAGACAACGCTTTTTCCTATGTTTCATCGGGACAGTTGGTATTGGCCTGTAAACAACAAATCATATAATTGACTTTATTGACATGCCACCGCAAAAAATAAATATATAACCCATGGGAATTTATATAATAACTTCTTTCTTAAATCAACCACAAATTTTTTTTTCCCACCTTTGATTGAAAAAAAAAACTTTTACATAGAAAATTTTAAATTTAAGTAAATAAAAAGGAAGAAATTGAAATGCATTGAGAGGGTCAAAATTTGACTTTCTTTGAATGGTAGAATAGCACTAATATAAAAAGGAAAAATTATAAAAATATTAATTTAAAAAATTGATAGTATGTGGTATGTAGAGCAGGCCCACGAAGGTGGACGAGTGGAAGGAGGGAGGGGCCCTCCGGGAGCCAAATTTGGGCTATCACAGAATAATAGGACTCGTGTAGGGGGAACAAAAATATTGGTGGGGCCGGGGAGGTTCCTCCCACCAACAGGGTGGGTGGGTCCTCCCCAGGTAATGAAGCGGAGAGTGCAATTGTGCGATGCTCTCGCATCAACTGCATTAGCTTACGTATGCTTCTGGACAGCTACTATGCAAGCAGTAAAAAATTGGGAGTTGGTGCAAGTATCAAGGACATTGAATATATAAATTTGTGAACATATTGGCTTTGGTCATTTCCATGTTCCTTCTAATTAATCGGCATATGCGAACAATTGGTACTAACTATGCAATTAAATTAATCAGAAAAAATAGTCGTGATATGCAGCTGAGTAATTGTGGTCATTTGTTCATTCATTAATTATTCTATTGTAGACATCAAAAGAATCCATTGTGTATAGAGTGCATGTGAGAATGAATTTAATAATAAGTTAAATTAAAATTTATATAAAATTAATTAAAAAAATATATAATTAATATAAATATTTAACTTAATAATTATTAAATTAATTTTCATATAAACTTAAATTAATAATAATCTTATCCTTTTGCATTTTATGCATGATTGATTCGAAACGAAAGAAAACCAAAAGCTTTGTTACTTCCTTGATTATATCATCTGTTCTGGAATTATTTGGTCATAGTCCCACTTAAATTTCACAGTTAACGATACCCTCTAAATTACCATGCATGCATAGGACACACTCCTTGAATTTCTTTTCTTTTCTTTTTTGATAAATTATTTTTCTAATGCACTGTAAAATAAATATTTTTTACCATTGAGTAATGATATTGGTCCAACATATGCATGGGAATGGGATTAATTTTTAGCACCCAAACCAACATTATCGTTGGTAAAAGTTTCCATCATGTAGGTCCCTAATGGCAGCATCATAATAACTTCATCATCCTACCCTTTCTTTTCCTCTTTCAGAGAAGCAGTTTTCAGTAACTAATTAGCACTAGTAGTGCTACTGCTACTTCTATTAGCAGAAGAGTTCAATTAATTTTCTCTAATTGTATGCCATTGATTAATTCTACTTTTGCAGGTATCCACCTTACACTCCTGGTTATGGGTACCACCAGGTTAATTAATTACCTTCTTAATTTTATATATTTTTAGGAGGGGTTCATTAGTTGGGTAAAATTATTATTATTCATCAGCTTGATTAATAATAGTGATAGTAATAATAATTATTACTGCATCTGCCTGCAGGCTATCTATAACACACAAGTTCAACACCCACAATACTATCATCAAGTGTATGGAACATCATCATCCGCAATGGGCTCACCATACTACTATCATGGTTACTCTTTGCAACCTCCAAGGGAAGCACGTTCTGCACCTCAACCTCTACGTTTACCAGGACCACCCTCCTATTTTTACTACCCTAGCAGTACTTTCGACCCATCCTTCTCTACGTATCCTCCTCCGCCTACTATTCAACCCACAAGGCATCCCTTCCCTTCTTCTACTGGTATGAACTCACTTTTTTATCTGCACAAATTAATGATTAAAAATGTTGATCTCGCAGTGTAGTGCAAGAAGTTACAAGTTGAAATTCATCATTTACATTAGGGTTTATTAGGGGCAATAATCTTGTTTTCTTCTCTCTATATATTGATGAATATATAGGATTCGATGTATCATATATTAGGGTTTGTACATGGCATGGGGGCCACAGGAGTAACCTCAACCATGTGGATGAGCTGTCTGGTTATTTCTATGACCCAAATAATGGGTCTATGTAAACTAGCGACAGAGAAGCCTATAGTGTAAACAAGTAGTGAGTCCATGTGGTTCCAGTGTCAAAATGATGATTCATTCTGAAGATGCAGTTCAGTGGTCGTGCAAAGAGAGACCCACTGCATGTTATATATATTGCAATTGCTTTTATTAAAATAACTATACATCATTGGATTACAAGAAATCTATAAATTGGAGATTTAAATCTAACCATCTTATGTTTCTTCATAAATTATTTTTAAATAACAGAAAATCTGTATATAAATTTCTGATATTATGGTGTTGCTCGAAAACAGATTAGGCCTGCAGGTTAAAAGTTTGAGCAATTATTTATTCAGCAGTCCTCAAAATTTATGCTTGGATTTATGAATAACTCATAAAACTTTCCTTTATTTCCTGTTTGGCTTCAGATTCGCAGCAGACTCCACAGCATCCCACAACAGAAACAGAAGCTGGTGTGGTTACTTCGGAAATTTCAAATCCTTAGCTTAAAGAAAGAATTCATCATCAACATATACATGATTCGATGAAAATTTTATTTGTATAATCTCCATAACTCGGTGGTCTTCATCTCTGATGTCCTATGTTCTCAGCATTTCCTTTATCTTTTTACCACTCCACAGAGAGATTATATTCAACTTCTCTCCAGCTGCTGCAGCAAAGGATTCGGACTAATGAACCAGCTTATGCAGATCTTTAATTATTTCTTTTTCCCATGTTAATTTGAGTTAATCATTCTTATAAAGTATACAAATTTTAACATCTTGAACAAAATCTGTATGAACAGAAAGTAGGGAAGTACAGTACTCCCTCAATAAGAAATTTTGTTAAAACAGTCAGGTCTCCGATTTCTGTACTTTTGGTTGGAAATCTATGTAGGGAAAACAAAAAAATGCATCATCATCTGAAATTACTTTGAAAAATTTAACCATGCATATTCAAATAATTGACTACTCGTAACATGTATGGTTGTTTGCTGCTTGGTGTGGTCTTCAAGTGAGAATGTGCGCATCTGTCTGTATCGCCATAGTAGTATAGGCGGAGTTTTGCGAGATGACAATGGAAACTTTATTTGCTTATTCTCTTATCCTGTTGGTATTATGAACTCTAATGCTGCAGAGCTTCAGGCCATCTCCAGGGCTTTGCAACTGTGCTTATCTGTTCCCGTGATTATTAACACAGTACCTTATTTTAATTTAATCCAAATATCTGAATTCTAAATAAATTAATGGTTATAGTTTTGTTGAAAACTAATTTTACATTTTTCTTCATCAGTGATTACATTGTAAAATCACAATCACTAATTCTGGTCAATTGGGAAACATGTTAATAGACTGAATTTTTGTTTCTAAAATTGGGAATTCCAATATTAATATTATAGTCTTTTAATTTGATCAACTTGTTCATGCTTCCATTTCACAAGTGCCCACGGCAAGAAAAAGGTCGGAAGGATGTGGGCCGGTTATCAAGTACACAACCTAATTTTGTTTTAGTCCATTGGGAGGCCCAATGGGCCTAGATTATAATGTGGTTGTCCCTCGTCTTGATATTTGATTTTTTTTTCTTTTGAAATAAAAGAGGGAAAGGGAGCGTAGTCATTCTGTTTCATTTCCTTCTCCCTTTTCCTTCCTTTAAAAATATTCTCTTTCCTTTCCTTTTCCATCCCCTCTTCACCTCATAATAATAATTGATGCATTTTTTGGATTTTTCTTGCATATTTAAACCTGCAAAATAAAAGAATGAGCACCGAGTACATAGTAAAATATAAAATTGACTAGAAAGGATAATATACCTAACTATGAAGATTTGAACTGTTATATTGACATCAAGTAAACTTTTATCTGGATGGGAAGTGTAATTATAATAAATTTCAAGTTTAATTAGAATAGAATTTGAAATTCAGAAAAATAAAGATATTTAGCTTAATAGATAAGGTTTGTCTAAGGCTCATTTATCAAACTATGGCAATTTACATATATAAAAGGATAATTCATTACGAATTGTTTTTTATTTAATAATATTGAAATCATTTTTTTAATTATAAAATCTCAAATTTCTAATTTAATTCAAATCAAATCAATAAAAAAAATAATCACGTGATTTGTTTTTCTCATATATAGGCTTGTGATTACCAAGGAGCATTATAATTATTGTGATGCAAAAGCAAATAACGCAGTGAAAAAGAATAGAACTTGAAAATTTGGTATGATCACAAATAAGTCCACACCATGTATGTGCACAGTTAGAAACTAATCATTGTCACTGCCCTTTGGTGCAGTCACTCTCTAGATTTCCCTCTCTAATGCCGAAGCGTGGTTGGGTTACAGTGGATAGATAACCTCCATGCATTGCCTTAGAGCTGTAACTTTCTGTAGAGCAATTAATTATTGGCAAATCCAGCTCCCATGGTTCCCAAAAATGGATAAGATAAACTGTCAGAAGTGATTTATGAGGCCCTTGCCAAAGGTTGTTTTCATTCAATCACGTTATTCTCCATCTCTATTCTTATTCTCGTCGTCACCATTCAAGCAAGCATAGTAATAATGTAAAATCAAGCGCTTATTATTATGAAAAAAATTTATATATTATTAATAGAGACATAACTTTAATCTTTTATAAGATAATAATTCAAATGTTATAAGTCGAAGAAATATATTCAATATCAATAAAAAATTGTATTATAACATTCTTTTTTTGTAAAAGGGTTAATTCCAATACAACTGACCAAAAAAAGGAGAAAACAAAAAGTATAAAAGCAAGATAAAACCATTAACCGAAAATATACAGCAGTCACAAAACAAAACCAAACTAAGAGTCATTACCAACTCGTCTGTTAAAAAGCTCAGCAAACGAAACAACGCCAATAAAAACACTACAGGAGAAAACTTTATTGCCCTCTTAAAATATGAACAAAAGCCTCACTTCAACCTTCATGTTTGCAATTGTTAGCCTTTATGGTATGCTTGGATTGTTAAGATGTTATCTGTAACACTAATCCCTTGTCTTCTTCGACTCCTATTACAAGCAATAGTATAGGTACATCGAAATTGAACCGTTCGATCTCTTTCCAGACGCCATTTATTTTTCATCAAATATATATATATATATATATATATATATATATATATATATATTAATTATATTTTTAAATCAATATTGGCTTCGGATAGTGCAATAATGGGGGCCTATGATTAATTAAGTTTCCAAAAGGACATTGGCTTTGGTGCTCAGACATCCACATCAAGATTCCAAGAAGCTTCTGTATTTTTTTTTTAATAAGAATTCCAACGAGTTGCTCAACATTCATATGTTATATGTAGTCAAGTTAAAGGAGACTTTTTCTGAAGCAAAAGAAGACAAATCAACCCGTTCCATCATTTTCAACTTTCAAGATATTTTGTAAGATATTTTAGATAAAAGTGACTCCACGCACATTAAACAAATTGAAGAATATGAGTCGGATAAAAAATATATATTAGTTAATTAAAAATTTTGGAAATATTAAATTTTTATAGTTAAAAAAATAATATATTTGATATGAATCAAAGAAATAAAAAAAATTAAATTAAAGGTAAAGTTTTAAAAATTTTAATTAAATTTTTATTTGATGTTCTTTTTTTCATTGTTTAGTAAATAGAATAATAAATTTATAAATTAATATTTAAATTTTTTTGTAAATTTTTTCTATGAGTCTCAAATATTTAAGTCAATCATTATATTGAGTAAATATAAAGTATAAAATTAATTAAAGAGAATAAAATATTTAACTGTGAAAATTTAAGTATTTATATTTATTTTTAATAAATAATATTTATGTTAAATTATAATTATATATGTTTAGTATTTTTTTTTGTACTGTATCAATAATTTATAAGATTGATAGTATAAATAATTTTATACTTTTTTAAAAAATAGTTCCATATTTTAATATATTTATTTTATTCTCTATAATAGTAGTTACGGGAACTTAATAAGTTAAAAATATGAGAAAATTAAGAAGATTTTTTTATGTCAATTGGCTTAAAAGTCATAGCTATTTAAAAAAAAAAATTATTTAGTTTCTTAATTATATTTAAATTAATTTTTATAATTTTAAAAATATATAATTTAGTCATTACATTTGATTCTATTAACTATTTAATTTTTTTATTTATTTTGATTAATTAAAGATAAAAGTATTAATAATAATAAAATATTAAAAACGAAATCGATTATAGTAATAAAAACCCAAAAACAGAATTATTTATCATTAATAACAAAAGTTGTAAAAAAAAAATAAGTAATATAATTAAAACTTAGAAACTTTTATCTATTTTCTAAAATAAAGTACCTAAGTTTTAATTATGATATAATACAGAGATGATAATTTA
Organism: Hevea brasiliensis; assembly: GCF_030052815.1. NCBI lineage: Eukaryota > Viridiplantae > Streptophyta > Magnoliopsida > Malpighiales > Euphorbiaceae > Hevea > Hevea brasiliensis. The sequence continues at coordinate 8,559,439 of NC_079504.1, read as the reverse complement.
AAAAAAAAAGATTGTAGTTATTTTTTATTATTAATTTTGAACTGAGTTAATTAATTTTACAGTGAATTAAAATAAAAAATTATTGTAATATATGTTTCTCTTTTAAATTTTATATAAAATCAGTAGAGTCAATTGACTCTACCTTGGTTAAAGTAAGTTTGCCTTTATCTTGACCACATACAAAATATATCTCTCACTGGGAAAAAATTTTAAAACACGGCACATAATAATTATATTATATTCATTAGTTATAATTGATCTTATGTGAATCTCATTATAATTAACGATACATATCTATAATCCAATGATAATGTAAAGCTTCTTATATCTTATTTAATTAGAAATAACTCAGTAAATTGATTTCAAGTTTTTGAAAAACTCTTAAAAATTTACTCGTATAAATCATCAAAATCTTAACTTTCTGAAAAATTAAAACTCTCTATTTTGCTACTTCAAAAAATAACTTACCCCAATTTGTCAAATTACTTAATGAAACTTGTCAAGAGGTGTGCCATTTGAAGTTTGAACTGAAAAACAGACGTTAAGTTAGGAAAGCCTGAAACCTTTCCCGACTCATTCTTCGACTCCATTGGTAATTATCATGCGGCTAACTTGAATAAAGACCTCTCATTCACCATTAATAAGCGGAAAATTCCTGCCTAACTCAATTTATTACAGATTTAATATATAAATGTGTGAAATATATGTCTTAAACACAACACAACTCAACTAAACTCAACTAAGCCTTTATCCCAAAAATTTGGAATAGCTATATGGATTTTCTTTCTTCGTTCTAAACGATTTTGGGTTAAATCCTCGGAAATGTGTAATGCTTCTAGGTCATATTATATTACTCTCCTCCAAGTCAATTTAGGTCTATCCCTTCTTTTCTTTTTATCCTCTACCCTAATATGCTCTACTTGTCTAACTGGAGCCTCGGTATGTCTATGCTTCATATGACCAAACCACCTCAACCTTCCTTCTCTCAACTTATCCTCAATTGGTACCACTCCTACATTTTCTCTAATACTCTCATTACGGACTTTATCTAGTCTAGTATGGCCACACATCTATCTTAACATTCTCATCTCCGCAACTCTTATCTTAGACACATACGACTCCTTTAGTGCCCAACACTCACTACCATATAACATGGCCAGTCGTATGGCTGTACGGTAAAATTTTTCTTTCAACTTATTGGGAATCTTGCGATCATATAAAACTCCAGTGGCACGTCTCTATTTCAACCATCCGGCTTTAATCCTATGACTAACATCCTCCTCACATCCCCCAACTACTTGAAGGACTGAGTCGGGATATTTAAAGTGATTACTTTGGGGCAGTATCACTCCATCTAAACTAACTCCTTCCTTATCATCAGTTCGGCCTTCACTGAACTTGCAATGCATGTATTCTGTCTTCGTTCTACTTAACTTAAAGCACTTTAACTCTAGAGCACTTCTCCAAAGCTCTAGCTTTCTATTAACTCCTTCTTACGTCTCATCTATCAGAACTATATTATCTGTAAACATCATGCACCAAGGGATACTCTCTTGTATATGTTTCGTTAATTCATCTAAAACTAATGTAAAAAGGTAAGGGCTTATAGCTGAACCTTGGTATAATCCAACTGAGATAGGAAACTCTCTTGTGTCCCCTCCCACTGTGCGCACAATAGTAGTTGCTCCTTCATACATATCTTTCAATACTTGTATGTACCTAATAGATACCCCCTTTTGTTCTAACACTCTCCATAAGACATCTCTTGGAACACTATCATAAGCCTTCTCCAAATCGATAAAAACCATGTGTAAATCTTTCCTCATATCTCTATATTTCTCCATCAAGTTTCTAATGAGAAAGATCGCTTCCATAGTTAAACGACCAGGCATGAAGCCAAATTGATTGGGAGAGATAGAAGTATCATGACGTAGTCGATGTTCCACAACTCTCTCCCATAACTTCATAGTATGGCTCATGAGTTTAATTCTCCTATAGTTTGAGCAACTCTGTATATCTCCCTTATTTTTAAAATTAGGTACTAAAATACTCCTCCATTCATCAGACATTTTCTTTGAATTTATAATATTATTAAACAATTTAGTTAACCATATCACTCTCATATCTCTCAAATACTTCCACACTTCAATTGGTATTCTATCGGGTCCACAGGTTTTATCCACTTTCATTCTCTTAAGTGTTTCCTTTACTTCTAAAAATCTAATACTTCTAGTATAATTGACATTCTTTTCTATTGATCTGTAGTCTATATTCACGCTATTACCATCTTGACTATTATTAAAGAGATAATTAAAATAATTTCTCTATCTTTCTTTAATGTCCTCATCTTTCACCAACACTTTTCCTTTTTTATTCTTAATGCACCTAACTTGATTGAGATCTTGACATTTCTTTTTTCTCCTCCTTGCTAATCTATAAATATCTTTCTCATATTCTTTAGTTTCAAGTTTCCCATATAACTTTTCAAAAGCCTGCGCTCTTGCTTGACTAACTGCTATTTTGTATTGTTCATATGCCTCATTATTATCACACTTAGGTAATTTCTTATACAACTCTCTCTTTCTCTTCACTACCTTTTGTACTTCCTCATTCCACCACCATCTCTCTTTTAAGGGTGGTCCATGTCATCTAGACTCTCCAAGCACTTTTCTAACTACTTCTCTAATCTTTGATGCCATCTGTATCCACATATCATTGGCCTCCATATCCAGCTTCCATGCTTCGGATTCGAGAAGCTCATTTTTTAACTTTACTTGCTTTACTCATTTGAACTCCCACCACTTTGTTCGAGCTATACTATTTCTTCTAACCTTACTTGAATTGTTCCTAAACTTGACATTCAAGACCACTAACCGATGTTGACTTGTTAAAGTCTCTCTCGGAATGACCTTACAATTATTGCATAGAGCTCTATTTGTCTTCCTCATTAAGAGAAAGTCAATTTGACTTATATGTTGCCCACTTTTGAAAATCACTAAATGTGACTCTCTTTTTATAAAGTAGGTATTTGCTAGTATTAGGTTGTACGCCATAGCAAAATCCAGAATGTTTTTTCCCTCCTCATTTTGGTTGCCAAATCCAAAACCTCTATGAATATTCTCATAGCCTTGCCTATCACTTCATACATATCCATTCAAATCTCCACTGATAAAAACATTCTCTTCATTCGGTATGTTTTGTATTAGATCATTCATATCTTCCCAAAACCTTTGTTCACTCTCACTATCTAGTTCTATTTGTGGGGCATAAGCACTAACTATATTTATTGTTTCTCCTTCTAGTACTAGCTTTACTAGTATAATTCTATCACCTACTATTTTCACAGCTATCACAACATCTTTCAACGTCCTGTCTATGATTATGCCTACACCATTCTTATTTCTCTCCTTTTCGGTAAACTACAGTTTGTACCCTGAATTACTCACTTCCTTACTTTTCTCTCCTACCCATTTGGTCTCTTGAATGCAAGCAATATTCACCCTTCTCCTTTCCAAGGTATCCATCATAATCATTATTTAACTGAATTATTTTAAAATTTTTTATCATTGCAAGTTATGAAAGGACAAATATTATATATTTTTTTAACAAAGAAAATATGCTTTAATTTTACTCTTTTGTCCAGTAATCATTTGAATACATTTTAGAGCATTTTATATTTTAATTTTTAAAATATTATAAATCACAATTTTTTTATTTCAAAAAACAATTAATCTTGAATATTATATTTTTATTAATAAAATAATTTTTTATAATTTATTTCACTGCATTATATATTTTATAACAGTTTAATTTTTATAATTTTAATATTTATAATAATTTAAATTTTTTAATTTGAGTTAACTATTTTGATTATAATTTATTAATGTTGAATTTTAGTAGAAATATTATTTTATTTGTACTAATATAAATATACTTTAAAAATTAACTTATTTTTTATAAAAATTAAAGATACTCGATTATAATTTTTATTATATTTCAAAAAATAAACCATCTATTTTCAAATTGATAGGGATGAGTATAATTTAAAACACTTCATTCTATTTAAAAATATATAGACCATATATAAAGGATAAAAGAAAAAAGAAAATTATTATTTAGTTCGTGTATTTTAACGAAACTAATTATTTAATTTTTATATTTTAAAAAATATAATATTTAGTCTTTGTATTTTACTTTTGTTAAACTATTTAGTCCCTTCGTGAAATTTTTCGTTATTCATGCAATTCAAATTACTATTTAATCTATCAATTTTAAAGAAATTAATTAGTTAATTCTTATATTTTGAAAAATACTATTATTTAGTCTATCTATTTTAGTAAAATTAATTAGTTTATCAATATATTTTAAAAAATATAATATTTTAAAAAATACATTGTTAGATAAAAATAAAAATTTTAATATGTGGAGACTAAATCTGAAATTTATATTTTTTAAAATTTTCAATTTCTTAATATTATTTTTGTGTTTTTTATATTAAAAAATATTTTTTATTAATTACTTATAAATTTAATGAAACTGTCTTATACAAATAATTTATCAATAAATGTAAAAAAAGATGATGAGAGAGGGAAGAATGTAAACTTAAAGGAGAAAAAATATTGAGATAAAGAAATAAAGGAGAGAGATTATGATAGTTTATGTATAAAAAATAATTATAAAAGTAAATAATTAATCGAGTAAAATTATGAAAATAAATTAATATATATTTTTAAAATATAAAATATAATTAATTAATTTTATTAAAATAAAAAAATGAAACAGTAATTTCACCGATATTAACCAGTGAAAAGAATTCCAACAAGTTGCTCATCATTCATATGTAGTTAAGTTTTCTGAAGCAAAAGAAGACAAATCAACCCGTTCCATCATTTTCAACTCTTAAGATATTTTGTAAGATATTTTGGGTAAAAAGCGGCTCCACACGCAGGAACAAAGTATATGATGACTTTTTTTGTCCATTGCTTAGCAAATAGAATAATAAATTTATAATATTAATATTATAATTTTTTTATAAATTTTTTCTATGGGTCTCGGATATTTAAATCAGTAATTATATTGAGTAAATATAAAATATAAAATTAATTAGATAAAATAACATATTTGATTGTGAAAATTTGAGTATTTATATTTATTTTTAGTAAATAATATTTATATTAAATTTTAATTATATAAATTCAGTATTTTTATGCACTGTGTCAATAATTTATAAGTTTGATTTTATAAATAATTTGATGGCATACAAAATATATCTCTCAATAGAAATAAATTTTAAAACACAATGTATAGTAATTATATTATAATCATTTATCGTAGTTGGCCTTATGTGAATCTAATCATAATCAAAGACTCATATCTATAATTTGATGACAATATAAAACTTTTTATATCTTATTTAATTAGAAATAACTCAATAAATTAATTTTAAATTTTTAAAAAATATTAATAATTGACTTGTGCAAATCATCAAAATCTTAACTTTCTGCAAAATTAAAACTCTCTATTTTACTTCTTCAAAAAAAAAAAACTTACCCCAACTAGTTAAATTACTTTATCAAACTTGTCAAGAAGTGTGCCGTTTGAAGCTTGAACTGAAAAATAGGCGTTAAGTTAGGAAGCCTGAAACCTTTCCTGACTCATTCTTCGACTCCGTTGGTAATGATCACATGGCCATCTTGGATTGAAAACCTCTCGTTCACAATTAATAAGCGGCAATTCGTACCAAACTCAATTTATTGTAAATTTAATATATAAATATGTAAAATATATATGTTTTAAATTATTATAAATTAAATTTTAATAATTTAATATTAAATTTTTTTTAACAAACAAAATATACTTTAGGGTCAATAATTTTACTCTTTTGTGCAGTAATCATTTGAATACATTTTAGAGTATTTTATAATTTAATTTTTAAAATATTATAAAATCATATTTTTTTATTTTAAAAAATTCATCTTTGAATATTATATTTTTATTAATATAATAATTTTTTATAACTTAATTCATTGCATTCTATATTTTTTAACAGTTTAATTTTTATAATTCTAATATTTATAATAATTTAATTTTTTTAAAATTGAGTTAACTATTTTATTATAATTTATTAATATTGAATTTTAATAGAAATATTATTTTATTTATAGTAATATAAATATACTTTAAAAATTAACTTATTTTTTATAAAAATTAAAGATACTCGATTATAATTTTTATTATATTTTAAAAAATAAAACATCTATTTTCAAATTGATAGGGATGAGTATAATTTAAAATACTTCATTCTATTTGAAAATATGTAGACCATATATAAAGGATAAAGAAAAAAAGAAAATTATTATTTAGTTCGTGTATTTTCATGAAATTAACTATTTAATTTTTATATTTAAAAAAATATATTATTTAATCCTTCTAGTTTAAAGAAACTAATTAGATGATCCTTATATCTTGAAAAACACTACTATTTAGTCCATCTATTTTAGTAAAATTAATTAGTTGGTCAATATATTTTGAAATACATACTATTTTGAAAAATATATTATTGAATAAAAATAAAAATTTAATATGCAGAGACTAAATCTAAAATTTACATTTTAAAAATTTTTTAATTTCTTGAATATTATTTTTATATTTTCTCTACTAAAAAATAATTTTATTTGATTACTTATAAATTTAATGAAACTGATTAACTATTTATATAAATAATTTACATTATTTTTATCAACAGACGAAGACAATGAGAAAATGAGGGGAAAAGAGTACAGATTTAAGGAAAAAAAAATGAAAAAAGAAAATAAGAGGAAGCTATTATAATAGCTTATATTTAGAAAAAAATTATAAAAATAAATAATTGATTGAGTCAAATTATATATATCAGTTAATATATTTTTTTAATATAAGAATTAATTGATTAATTTTATTAAAATATAAAATTAAATAATAATTTAATTAATCTTAATTAATTAATAAATAAATTAAATCACTTAACGAAAGAAAAATATAAAAAATAAATAATATGATTTTTAAAGTATGAAGATAAATATTAATTTAATTAAAATATAAAAATTAAACGATAATTAACCAAGAAGAAAAAAAATACAACGATAGATTTCATCGGCTTGTCTAATCTGTAGAAGATGACAGTAGAGCTTGGTTGATGACGTTTTCCAAATTCTGGACAGATGAGCCTCCGAGACTCGCAGTAGCCTCTTTTGCCATCTGCCTCCATTCCATGGCTTTCTTCTTCATTTCTTTACCCTTGTCTCCTTCCATTAACTCTATCAAAAGGCTCTCAACTTCATTCCTCTTCACATCACTGTTTATCTCCATGCCAATGCCCCATTCACTGCAAATGTAACGGCAATTGGTTTGTTGCTCTGCGAAGAAAGGCCAACAAATCATTGGTACTCCTGCACAGATGCTTTCAAGGGTAGAGTTCCATCCACAGTGTGTTAAGAACCCTCCAATTGATGGGTGGCTTAGCACTTGTTCCTGGGGGCACCAGCTTGCTAAAAGACCTCTTTCTTTAGTCACTGTCACAAACTCTGGCGGGAGAACGGCGGTATGTCCGGCGACAAGATCAGGCCTGATAACCCACATAAATGTTTTGTTGCTATTAGCAAGTCCCCAAGCAAACTCTACCAACTGCTCGTTTGTCATGACAGTGATGCTTCCGAAATTCACGTAAACGACTGAGTTGGGTTCTTTTGAGTCGAGCCATTCAAGACACCCAGATTCTTCTTTCCATAAGTTTGATCCAATCAACTTCAAGTCCTTATCTTCAACGTTATCGAGGAGAAGGTGAAGAGAGCCAATGGAGTATACAGGGGGCAATAATGTAGAAAGTGCAGTTAAAACATCATGCTCCAAGGCATCAAATGTATTCAAGATAATTGCAGAGGCTTTTTGACATCTTTCAGTCTCTGAGATTATAAAATCAATCATAGCGTCTCCAGGATCTGTGGTTCTGATAAAAGGTGGTATATCCCTCAAGCGGATACCTTTCATGCCTGGAATCCAATCTATAACGGTATCCAGGTAACCATTAGTTAAGTAGCTCTCATCTGCAAATTGAAAACAAGGAAAAAGATATCATCAATATTAAAATTAATTGCTTCATCTTCAAAGGAATCAAGTAGGTTCGAAATGAAATGTAAGTAGAAAGAACCTTTCAATGGCGTGAGACCCTTGTCAATTAACTGATGACATTGAAGGTAGGCCATAAAACCACAAGCACTAGTTGTCCAAAACAGAACCTCAGGAATATCCAGCTCCTGTGCTGCATCAAGAGTGAAGCTCATGGCCCCATCAGAAATTATGCAAGTTACAGGAGGAACGTCAGATGAAGAAGTGTCATTGAGCATGGAGAGGAGGTTTCTAAAGGGAGCCAAGCAGGTTTTCTTGGTGGACTGGCACAGGGATGGTATGTCCTGGGTGGCATCAGCGTCGGTTGGAGGGAGGCCATCGGGGATGGTATGAAACTGAAAGGTAGGGAGGCCGTTGAGAGAGTCGGGGCCTCGAGATTTGAGGAGGCGCTTATGGTTATACTCGGTGTTAACAAAGGTGATATGGAAGCCTTTGTGGTGGAGGAGTTTGGCTAGTTTGAGCATGGGGTTTATGTGGCCTTGAGCTGGGTAAGGAATGCAGACTGCATGAGGCTTTTGAAGAAAGCTTAAGGAACCCATTCTCTTGCTTCTTTGTCGTTATGAAAGAACTTCAAAACAATTTGTAGATTGAGATTGTTAATTAGTTTTTACTCAAAACACAGAATGGGATGCTGTGAGCAAGAGAATGCATGGGGCTTTTATAGACAAATGTCAGGAAAGCGAGAGATTATTAGGTCACATGTAAAACTCAGGTTCATTTTTCTGTAAAAAATAATGTTATTTTTATGGATACGGAGAATATTCTACAATCTGAAGGAGAGACTATAGCTTTCTAGAACTCATGATGCATGGTATTATTAATTGATATCTGAGGCAGGCAGTCCCAGTCAATTACAACTTCAATATAATAATAATAATAATAATCATAAATAACATGGATGTGGTCATAAAATAATTTATTTGCACTGCTAAAGTGAAAAGTTATTGAGGTGTGAACCTTTTTTAGAAATCTCGATTAATAATTATATATTATTTTATAATAATATAATGAAATAAAAATAAAACATTAATTTAATATAATTCAAATAATAAAATAAAATTTAACCTGAACTAAAAATTAAAGTATTAAAAATCAAATTAAAACATTAAAATATCTAATTGAAATATAAAAAAAAATAGTTTTAAATAAAAAAATTAAAATTTAATTCAATATTCTTAAAAAATATATACAGAAACCAAACCATACACATCATTAATTACTTGCCCTAATAAGGGACTCAACATGTTGCTGTAATCTTGCACATATGTTATTCATCTAAATGCATCAACGAAGTTTTTTCCCTCGTATGTAATATTTCTTTTCCTAATTTGACCTTTTATTGTACAGAATTCCCAGACGGCAAGTAACTAACTAATCTTTTTTTTTTTTTTTCTTTTTTGTAAGCAGTAAATCTTGGGCATCTCAAATTATAAAGTTTGGAAACTGAGAAGGTAATTAATTATAAAAAACAGTTTATATATATATATACTATACTCTTTTTTTTAGTTTAACAATTTATAACATTGCAATTTCCTAAATGGCCAAGTACGCAATATTATAAATAATTTGTATATTTGATAATGTAGAGAGAAAAAATTTTCATATTAAAATACGAAAAAAATGAAGAAGTGAAATTAATAAAATATATAGAATTATATATTTAAATATATATATATATATATTATTTTATAATAATACTTAGCATATATGTGTGTAAAATAAAATAATTATTTTATTTTAATTTTTATAAATTAATTACAAAAGATGTGTTTGTTAAAAAATAGATGTATCTATTAATAACCAAACATATTTATTACACACAAATAGTTATGATTATCAGGAGAGATGTCATAACAGATGTATTTATTAATAAATCAATATAGTCACATATGTTAAAAGATATGTCGATTTAAAATAAATAATCGTGTCTGTTAGAAATAAACAGATATGTCTATCTAAAAAAATATCATTACTTTTCATTCTTTATAAATATGAATAAATTATTGAAATCATATATATAATTTTTATTTCTTTTTTTTCTTTTTTAATCTCTTTAAATTCTGTTCATATAAAAAATTTTTAAGGAAATTTTCAAAATTTATGATTTACAGACTTTAAATTTTGTTGTATCATATAGATATATTGTAATAATCTTACAGCAATCTAGTTAGTGTAATTCATATCATAAAGATAAATAATATTCTTTATGATAAGTAACAAGAATGTTTATTGTTTCTCTCCGTACTTTTTTAGAGATAAGAGTTTCTTCAACTTCCTCTGTTCTTTCATGCAAGGAAGGGTTTCCCTTTCCCTTGCCCAAAGAATGGGTCTTCCTCCCATCTCTAAGTGGGGCTATAAATATTTTGGATCTATTGTGGTTTGATTTGGCAGGATATTCTTTCATGAAGAGGGTTGCATGTGCTTGTTGTTCACTCTTGCTCAGAGCTTTATGGTTATAAAGGGTAGGGGTGTGCAGTTTTCGGTTTAAACTGAAAAATCGAATCGAACTGATTAATTCGGTTCAATCGGTTCGGTTTTAAAATTTAATCGGTTCGGTTCGGTTTATATTTTTGATAATTTTGGATTAATCGGTTCGGTTCGGTTATTTTCATAAAAAAATCAAAAAAACTGAACCGAACTGAAATTATTAATATATATAGGAAATAAAAAATCGAACCAAATTGAATCGAATCGAACCGAAATCAAAGAAAACCGAACCGAACCTTAAGATTTTTGAGTTTTGATTTCTATTTTTTTTTGTTTTTATGTTTTTATTATTTAGATTTAATGTTAAAAATATGAAATTTTATAAATTTCGGTTTGATCGGTTTAAAACCGAACCGAACCGATATTTATCAGTTCGATTCGATTTGATTTTTTCTTATCAATCGGTTCGGTTCGGTTTTTAAAATTTTTTATTTTCAATTTTTGGTTTTATCGGTTTGGTTCAGTTCGATTCGGAACCAAACCGACCGTTTGCACACCCTAATAAAGGGTGAGGATGGTTGTCGTGGGTGTATTGAATCTATGTGTTTGTGGATCTGTTTTTTTGAGTTAATAATAATAATTAATATAAATAATTACTATATAATTATTTTAATTTTAAAAAAAATCATAAAATGTTTTCAATTTTGCATATTAAAACAATTTTCAAAAAATAAAAGAAATTGTTCTCTCTGTATGGTTTGTAATTTTTTTACAAATTTTTTATTTAAAAAAAAGGACTTCAAACTTTGCCCTTTTTACGATTTTGCATATTGTGCATTAAGTTGCCCCCTCCCCCCTCCCCTAAAAAATTAAGTGGGATGCCTCACTTCTTTCAATGTGGCACCACCACAGTACCAAGCGATGGATGATCATTAATGTGGATCATTTAGCGGTTACCCGTTTCATTCTTTATTATAAACTTAGGCGTAAATTATATGGATAGTGCATTAAGTTAATAGGTATACAATAATAAGATATTTAAATTTTAATTGATAATGTAAATTTTTTTTTACTTTTAATTTTAATCACATAAAATTTTTTAGTGATTTACGGTAATTAATTTTTAAATTATTTATATTGATATGATAATTATTAAATTAAAAAATTATATTTTCATGAATTAATAATTTTGAATAAACAGATTCTGAAATATTAAAATATTTTTATATAATTTGAATTGTTAAAACTATTGGTAAAAAGAGAATATAATTAATTTTTTTAATAGGTGTCAAAATAATAAAGAGAGAATATAAATTTTAATGTAACAATTATTATTTTAATAAAAAATAATTTAAAAATTAACTATTAAATATTAAATAAAATTTTATATTATTTAAATTAAAAATTAAGAAATTTTACATTACTCAAAGTGAAGGTATTATTTATATACTTTACTTAAAACTTAATAATTGTTTCCTCAAAATAATATCTTAATTGGCAGGTAAGAGCAAGACGATACAATTAGTTTGGTTTAATAAAAACAAAATGGAATGATTGTATTTGAAAAAAATAAAAATAAAATTAATTAATTGCGGATGCCATCCTCTAAATCCATTTTGAGTATAATTAAAAAATTATTTCGAAGCAACGTAGGCCGTTCAAGTCAAATCGGGCGTTCAATTTGGCAAATTGGTCGCAAGGACGCACTTTCGATTTGCAATCCACGCATGCAGATACGAATTTTAGTTTGTGTACACTGAATAGCCATCTTATTTGAAAATAAATAATTGTTCTCTTTGATAAAAAAAAAAAAAAAGAAATTATTTTCTCCCTGATCAAATTTAATTGTAGAGAAATGAAAAGAAAAGCAAGAAAGAAGAGAGGGAAGTTGAAACTAGGCGTAGTCTTATAGAGACCATTCTGCAGGACAACTTTGATATGGGTCAAGTCAAAATCAATAGTTTCAAGCAGTGATGGAGAATACCTTAATTAAAATTAATTATTGAACCAATAAACTTAAAAAAATTAATTTTTTATGGATTATAAAATAAATATAAAGAATAATTTGATAAAAAAAATAATTATTGAAAATTGTTTTCTTAAAATTGCAATTCGACTTTTAGTTTCATTTTTATTTTTATTTGAGAAAAATTAATATATATTTTTTTAAATAATTAAAACTAGATTGAATCATTCAATTCATACTCTAGAGGGAATAAGTGAGCCCACTCTTTCCTACGTTGATTTCAAATCATATGAAGTAAGAATTGGAAGGCAAAAGTTTGTTTTTTTCTTAATGGAATGGTGCCGGCAAGTGACTCCGGCACGACACGACACGACACGACAACTCACGTGTTGTACCGCACACTCCCACCTTCGTATAAGTCCTTTATTTGGGCTATTAATTAAATTGGTGACCATTTTCAATTCCAATTTAATTATTACTTGAAGAAATATCTCATCATTATAAGAAAATGATAGAAGTTGACCGTCGACTGCCATACACATATTGTGAAAAAGGAAAAAAAAATGCCATATACATTATATTGTACGTGAATCAATAAAAATATGATAAACACTGTATTACTAATATATAATAAAATATAATTATTATAATTTTATTAAAAAGTGTGCCGCTTATTTAAATTTTTGTATATTTGATAAAAAAAATATCACATTATATCAGTAAATTTAAAAATTTAGATTTATTATTAAAAATTTAAAAAGTTATAAAAATATTATTATTGTAAAAGAGAATTGAGATAATATTTAATGGAGGTTTAGATTTTGGATAAATAGAATCGTGTCGTTTATGGTAATCCTGCTAAGACGGCGAAACCTAAATATAGCAAACTTCCTTTTACTTTTCTAATAACATTCGTTGATTTTTCACAATTTTCTCATATATATATATATATATATATATATATATATATATATATATATTTATTTATTTATTTATTTATTTATTTATTTTTTTCTTGGTAAAGTATTTTATTCTCTTGTCAGAGGATTATTCTTTCCTGTCGGCCTCATGATTACTCAATGTTAACCGCCTGAATAGCATTTTCCCAGACAAATATAGGGAAAATTAAAAAAAAAAAAAGAAAAGAATAAAATTATTATTTTTATTCTTAAATCATTATGTATTTATTTTATTATATATAAATATTATGCACTATTAAAGTGTGTAAGTTATAAATAAATAAAAAAATATATAAAATATTAATATTTACATAGTTCACCCTCTTAATATAGTGTTACATTCACGGACATGTCATCTTCCACTATTAATAAATAAATAAATCATCATTATAAATTCAAAACTATATTACCCATCAATCAAATTACACCTAAGAGAACCAATAAAATATCAAACTGCTTATATTAAATATATTAGTTAGTCAATCTCAGTCTCCTATAGATATAACTATGAGAGGGGGCGTGAGGCGAAATATCATACACTAGAATTATATAAAATGCACCAGGTAATGCCCAGAAAAGATGGTGGCGTTACAATGGTATCACTTAAGTACCACCTCCTTAGACAGTATTTCCTAGACATGTACTTCATACAATCCTAATAGAAATCAAACAACTGGTAAGTACTATATTCCCATAACACTATCATGGTACTAAGGATTTATGCCACGAAGGCATAGATAGATAGGAGTCGCCATCCGGGTAATAACTGGGACATATTCAGTGTTTCTTTCGAGGATCATGGATGGCAACTTACTCCTTGCAGAGTTTCCACAACCGTCATTATCATAGCCCAATGTCTAGGTTCGGAATAGTGAGTACGTAAGGGGAAGGTGTTAGACACCACTTACGCCTGGTCTAACCTCGTTAATTCAAGTGTCAGTCCTCTAATAATATTTCTAAAAGTCTTGCTTATTATTTCTTTATTAAACTTTATCTTAAAAACGCAATTCTAATCCTAAACACGCAAGTAATTCACAAAAGAGTTGTTGTTCACAAGCAATTTTCATGCACAAGTAATTCCTATCTATGAGGTTGCTAATTATTTAAATGGTATTTACTAGATGAGTAAAATTAATTTATTATTGAGAATTTAATTTACAAACAAATTCAATTTCAAATAACCCTACGTTTCTATTTAACCTAATCAATTAATTTTCACCAAGTTACCCTAAGGATAATTGAACTAAATTAATTAGGTACATGTGTAATTTAGTCTAATATCACATAAGGCCCAAACAATCACAAACTAATAAAGATTTAAAATATGCAAATTTATTTTATAATTACCAAATATTAAATTAAATCTATTTTATATGACAATGTTAGTTTAATTTACAAACAAGATTAATTTTAATTTACAAAATATTTATTTAAATTAATTACATACAAAAGTTGGTTAAATTAAAAATAAAGTTAATTTTAATTTACCAAATAAAAATTCTATTATTACTACAATTTCATGTCAATGATTATTCGAGGAGTTTTAGGGCTACTTACCTGTTGATAAATGCAGTTGCCATTGGAGCAAACTACTCTTAAAAAAGGGCATTCTCTTCTAGTATGACAATAATATCCCTGGCTTGCTCTCTTTTAGCTCCATTTAAGCTCCACGCAAATGCCTTCTTTGGTACTTACATTAGGGCTACTTACCAATTTTGTTTGTAATAAAAAATAAAGATACTAAAGAAAATAAAAGAAATAAAGAAAATATTAATAACAATTTATATTGAATTCTAACTCTAGTCTCCTAAAGGGTTAAGATTCCTAATTAGTTACAATTACCTAAGGGTCCATATCTTCTAACATATTTCAAACACTTCATAATATTTCTTGAATTAGAAAATCACAGAAAAATAGATCAAATATTAATTGAAACCCAAGAAAATACAAGAATATGCATAAATATATAATTTCTAAATTCTGGCAGATTAACAGTAACAAGAAATTTGATTTTTGAAAAATAGTTAGACAAGCCTAAAAAACATAAAAAAAAAATTACAGAAGATAGCCAAAACATCATATAACATCATAAAATTTATAAACTAAACAAAACCCTAGCTGAATGGTCTACACAAATCGTAACTTTTTCCAGGAATAAAATCGCACTACTTTTTTGTAAAATTCATAACTCACCAACCATAACAGAGATGAATGCGAAACTAATTGGAAACGATTCACAAGATTCCAAACTTAATTTTAGACACCAAATTTTCACAAAAATATTAAGAAACAAGGAAGATATGGGCTCCACAAGTCGGGTATCTTGCAAATATGGTTTTACAGGAACCCTAACTTAAAACAGCCATAACTTACAAAATATTAAAGCTTTTTTAGTGATTCTTAAGCCTAAAATTAATAGAATTTTGTGTAGAATATGAATATAATTTTTTACAAATTTTTTAGAGATTCAGAAAATAACGAAAAATAATAAAAATATGAGACACAGAAAACTAAACATGTGCAGAGTTGTGTATCCCCTCAAATTAAACATGATTACATGATCTATATGAACGTATAAAATAGATTAAAAACAAGGAACATAGAATTAAACATTACATGGCATAGATCTTGAAAAGAAAATAAAAGAATTAACCTTGAAGAAATATCGCTGGAAAGAAAGAAGAACTAAAAGAATTTTGGCTATTCCTCTCTTTAATTTTTTTTCCTTTTTTTCTTTGTCTTCTCCTCCACCTCTCTTTTTTCTTTCCTTCTCCAGTAGGGTATTTATAGAGTTTTGGGAGAGAGGTGTGATAGGGTTTGGAGTCTTATGGTGATAAAGTTTAGATAACTTAAATAACTGGAATTATAGAATTTGGGTGAGACTGTGATATGGGTGAGGTGTTCTAACCAATAGGAAGAGAGAGAAAGGGGGTCGCACTAATAGGGAGTGAGAAAGAGAGTGGGGCCAAAGGGTTTGAAGTATTAGTGTGATAAGGTTCAGATAACTTAAGCAACTGGAATTGAGGAATTTGGGTGAGACTGGGATATGGGTGAGGTATTTCAACCAATAGAAAGAAAGGGAAAGAGGGCAGCACCAATAGGGAGTGAGGAAGAGAGTGGGGCCAAGTGGGAGAGAGAGTTTGTATTGGAGAGGGAGAGAGAAAAATATATTTTCTTATTTTAATTTTCAGAAAAAAAAATTAAACGAGTTCTATTTAAAATTCCTAACTAGACTTTCTCAGGCCCATGGGGCCCAATTAAACTTAATTAGGTTCATTTAAGAACTACCAATGTTAAATTTAAACAAAACAAAATTTTATTTAAATTAAATTAATTTCCCAAAAAAACATATTATTATTATTATTATTTTCAAGATCATGCTACGGAATTAATAATCCAGTTCTATACCTTCAATTATATCTTACAGTCATACAATTTTTCATCATCGGGTTTCTCACGGCCTCAATTCACATACTTATCACAAAATAAGAGTCTACAATTTGCCCCCCACTTTGGCGAAAGTTGAAATCAATGCGAAAGTATTGCTCAAGTTTCATCAAAGTGAAACTCAATCTTCTAATAACTATGAAACATTGGCTATAAGGATTGAGTACATCTTGCTCGGTCTCATAACTGTAATAATTGTGTCATATGAAAATCGAGTGCATCTTGCTCTGTCGATACACTCTACGTCATGAGACTAGCTACGGTCTCATGACAATGGCAACTGTGTGATTTGAAATGTTATGGATTCGTATTTAGGACCGCAGTCCTAAACTACCTACGTATCCCCCTCGCTATCCTGATAAAGAATCAGACCCACTCGTAGTTCGATATTTGAAACTGTGGTGATATATGTTCTTCTACGCCTTACACACCTATAAGTGACATGTTGATGCGTGTTCTTCTACGCCTAACACAACTATGCCATATGCCCTAAATAATGTCTAAGGACTTACCAAAAAATATTTGCTATGAAATTTTATGGGTTCGTATTTAGGACCGTAGTCCTAAACTACCTATGTATCCCCCTCACTATCCTAAGGAAGAATCAGACCCCCTCGTAGTTCGATACTTGAAACTGTGGTGATGCATATTCTTCTACACCTTACACACCTACAGGTGACATGTTGATGCATGTTCTTCTATGCCTTACACAACTATGTCGTGCATCCTAAATAACGTCTAAGGACTTACCAAAAAATATCTATTTCATGATTTGAAAAAATTGGGATGACTAAGTCTCATAACTCTTTTTGTGATTTTTGTGCTTCTTTTATGCTACTTCCTATCATGGGCATGCTGATTTTGCTAGAGATCCTAAAAAAATTTAGTCCTCTGGGGGGCCTCTTTTTGCAAAAACTTTCTTATAACCTCAAAATTTTTGAGAAGAACTGTTCACAAAAAAAAAAAGACTTCCTTAAGGTCACAATACAATTTCCCTCTAATTTTTCTTTTTCTTCTCTCCCCCATGCTTCATTATTCTACCGCTATTTCAAAACTTTGTTCTGCCTTGACTCCTTTCTCTTCCATGAACTCAATTCTTTGTGCCCTAACTTTTGCCTGAAATGTTCTTTTGAGTTTTCATTTCAGCGGGCTTGCTCTAACTTTTGCCTAAGCTGCCCTTTTGGGTTTTCCACTTAGCGAGCTCTCCTTTTTTCTTTTCTTTTTCTTGTTCTTTTTCTCTTTTTTTTTTTTTTTTTAATTAGACAATCACCAGGATATTCATGTCAAGCACCTATTCTATCATGCTCACAAGACAATAGGTTAAATCAAAACAATGCAGTTCAATCACTTAATCATTTGATGTATCCCTTAAGATACAAACATTTACAATCATAATTAAATAAAACCTATTCCTGGATAATGCAATTAAAAACTTCTTTATTTATTCAGGTACACTATTACTCCCTCTTACATTTAGTTTTACCAAATTTTCAACCTTCCAAAGTTAGAAATAATTTTTATAACCTGCCTAATGGCCTTTTCAGGTTTCCCATCCAGATCTTTTCTCATCTCTCCTTTTGTCTATACCACATTTTACAGATTTTCAATCTAGCATTTTTTTTCTTTTCTTTTTTTTTTTCTTTTTTGACCCTTACTTTTGCCTAGACCGCCTTTTGTAAGTTTTTAGCCTAGCAGGCCTATCTCACATAAAGTATTATTTGAGCCTGTCTAAGTAGACTGGTTCTTGAAATTCATTTTCATCCAGGTCTGATATTCTTATAACACCTCCTGGCAAGATCTTTTTGACTATGTATGGACCATCTCAATTTGACTTAAACTTTTCTCTTGGATCAAAAGGGATGGGCCGAGTTTGTTTCACAACCATGTCTCCCTCTTTGATCTTTCTTGACTTCATCTTCTTATTAAATGCTCTGGCTATCTTCCTCTGATAAGCCTGCATATGATACAAGGCTCACATTCTCTTTTAATCAAAGCTAGTTCTTCGTATCTCTTCTAAGCCCACTCATTTTTTTAGGATCTTAGCTTCTAGTATCACTCTTAAGGATCTGAGCTCTTGCTTAATGGATAGCATTGCTTTAGTCCTATACACTAAAGAGAATGAGGTTGCCCCCGTGAATATTCTTGCAGTACTACGATAACCTTAAAGAATATAAGGGAGTCTTTCAAGCCTATTCTTATATGTTTTGAACATTTTTTCCCAACTAGAACCTTTCCATTCATATGGGGACCACACATTCCTACATGTATTTCTTTCATTATTTGCTCAGCGTATTTTTCTATCACACATAAGAGTTTGTAGAATTGCCCCTCAGCTAAAGTAAGTTGAGTGGCTAATCTATGAATTGTTACTCTATCTCTTTTGTTGGCTTATTGCAAGTGTTCTCTCACTTTCAGAGACCTCCTTATATCTTTATATCATTTTCTTTCTCTCTCTAGGTCCACATGTGCTACTATTAATCCTTCATAGCATGAAATTTTACTCCTCATTAGGATAACTAGCTAAGTCAACTTTTGATCACTCTTTTCCTATGAGGACACCAGCGTGACTTGGGAATTGGCCATCTGATTTTAAGCTTGAGGCATGTGCTTCTTGGTACTCTATTAACAAGGCTATAAATTTATCTCTTTCTTCTTGGGTTAAATCTTCAGCTAACTTAATGTCTTTAGGATTATTTGGTGTACCCAAATTAATAGAGATCGATTTTGATGCATTAATAGAAACTGATTCTAAATGATTATGAATGTCATGCAGATGCCCATTAGAATAAACATCAAACAAGTACGTCGAAGGACTGGTCATATTATTAATCTTCACCTTAAAATTTGCATCAAGTATATCAGAAATAGAAATATCAGTATCACTATTGTGAGCATTATAAAAGACAGACTCAAACTTAGGGATGTAGCTTTAGGTGCTTAGCTTTCCATGCAGTTCTTAGATCAATGGTCCTGATTTTCTGCTTTAGCACTTTCACATGTAGTAGCCCCTAATCATATGTCCAGGTAATTGCCCCCTCTTTCAAGGACTTAGGAGGCTTTGGCTTTTCTTTCTCTTCAGTTGGCTCATAGCCCAAACCATAACTCGTGATCTGCCCCTTCATCTCAAGAAAAGTCACCAGGCCATCCATTCTTTTTCCTAGGCCCATGCTAGAAAAAAAACTTCTTCCCTTTCTTCACAGTAGCTACTTTTGGATCTATTAAGTTTTCATAGATAGCCACTCTCTTCAATGGGCAAAAGCCAAAAAAACCTTTTTCATCATTCTCCTATTTATAGTGTTAATTTTCTCAATCCTTATCTGATTAGGAGTCCTACTCAATTTAGTAATAACACTAAAATAAGAGTTCTACTCATTATAGAAAATATTTATAGGAAATATTCCTACATCTTATTGAGGAATATTTCTCCCACTCAAATTAGGAAAAGATTTCTTTCCAAATCTCATCAGGATTTTGAGTCATAATTATAACAATGTATATAAATAATGAAAAATTACATATATATGTAAATGTTGAAAATGTTGAATAATTTATATTATTAATTTTAGAAATCATTAGACATGTATGATTTAATCAATGATAAAATAAATTACATAAATTTACAAGTAAAAATAAAAATGAAATATATATAATTTTCTTTACACTAATTAAGTAAAATAGAAATATGATTTTATTAAAAATAATTACGTTATAAAGATTAAAAGATGAAACATGAAATTATTGTTTCATTGCTATAGTCCTACTTTCATCTATAAGGGACTTACAAGTAAAAGAAAAAATGATTACAGGTCTACGGGAAGGTCCGTGGTGAGTCCCTCCGACACTTAAGCTAGAAGAAATAGTAGTATAATAGAAATATAGTAAAAAGAGAGAGAATGTAACACCCCTATTTGCATAGCCTGGCATATTTCACTGTTCTAGTGACCGGTGTCAGTCCGGACAATTAAGAAGATTAGAATACATCTGAGACACCTAGATAAGCCCTGAATACAAATAATTAGTGATTGACAGATAGGTAAGTATAAATAAGAAAAACAGAACATAAAAGATTAAATTAGCCGGAAGTCACAGTGATGGGTGACCTTCTCGGGAAGTGACTGCGAAGGCCATCGTAACCTGAATTTTGAATCGAAAAATAGGACGCCGCGGTCCTTAGGACTATTGTGAACACAGTGGAAAAGAGAAAATCACAAAAAAGAATTGTTAAGCAGGTCAAATAATTAGGTCAGAGATCCGAAAGAAATATCAAATAATTTGCAAATCGGACTGAATCAGCGAGGGGCAATTTGGTCAATTCACCCCTAGAGCTAACTCCTGACCTAACTGTCCAATAAAATTGGAGAAACAAAAATTTCAGAATAGAGAATTAAATTAAAGAACTATTAAAAAAATTTTAAAAAAAGAAAAAGAATAAAACTTTGAGTTATGATATCATGTAGATGACATCACACATGATGTTAAAATTCATTTTATTTTTCCCACCAATTTTGACTTAGTCAATAATTATTGTTAAAGACATAAAAATACAAAAATTAAAAAGAAAAAAACCCATTTCTTTTCATCCTTCAAGCCTTGGCCGAAACCTCCACCCCTCTCCTCCATTGAAACACCTCCATGAAAGCTTAGTTACAAGCTTACTTCTTCACTTATTTAACCCTAATTTCCCAAATTTCCCCCATAAAGCTTGCTATCTTCACTTGAGAAGGTGATTTGAAGAAGAAAAGAAAAGGAAAAAGGGAGTGAAGTGAAAAATTGAAGTTCAAAGTGAAGGTAAGCAATTTAATTTGAAATTTTAGTTTGATGCACATGTATTAAGTTGATTTAACTTAGATTTTCACTTAAATTTAAAACAAAACAATTATTGGGGGAGTAATTAGAAATTCGGCCAGCTTATGTGAGGGTTTGAATTAAATGAATTAGATACATTTGAATGGTTGTTTAGGTTGAATTATGTATGTAGACCATGAATATACACTTTGATTTCATTAGATTTGTCACGACCCAACCTATGGGCCAGACCGGCACTAAGACCTGGACCAACCTAAAGCCCCCGAGGCCCGTAGTAAGCCTAACTATTCACTTAACCCAACTCTAAGGCCCATTTGAGCCCAATTTCAAGAAATCAATCGGACAGAGTCCGGCCATAAAATGGACCTTTCAACGGGGAGTTTTTGACTCACCCGACCTGTAAACACAATAAATACTCAATTGGGGAGCTCAACTCACCCTCCACATACTCATCAGCATAAAAATAAATGGGAGCTCAGCTCCCTCATCAAATCTATCAAACATGCATAGAATATTAAGTTTACAGGTCCAAAATAATAATTTAGTTTACAGACCCATATCAAATAAACATTTCTAACACATGCGGAAATTCTAAGATTTAACAAGTTTATGCAAACGTTAATAATCGACCTGCGAGGAAGAAAGCAGGTTAATCTCAAAAATATCCTCCTGTGGCCTGAAAAAAAATATTGAACAGGAGTGAGCGTTCGACTCAGAGAGTAAAATATCAATTTTAACCATAATCTCTATAACTATCTAGAACTAGTGCACCCTGTAGAGTGAAATGCAACATCAACAACATTTTCACATCATAACATCAGAAAGGTAATTTGGAGCACTCACACACCCAGTGATATCAATCATAATGTATGGGAGCTGATCCCTATCTGACTCTCTTAAATCCAACTGGTGCGGTGAAGAACTCAAGCGGACTTTCGCTTAATAAACCAAATCGGGGTCCCTGAAGAACTCAAGCCGTGACTACCCCGAAGGATCGAGTCCCAATGAAGATCTCAAGCGTGACTACCCGTCCTATCCATAGTTCACACCACATCACACGCACGCCAACGCACACGCTGCTGCTCCAAATTACCACAGCAACATACATGGCACTTTCACAGTTATGAATGCAACATAAATCGTGCCTAAAGTTTATCTACATAGATATATGCATATAAGTGATGCATGGGCATGCTTGAACATATAATAATAGTGAAATTACAATTAAAATTAATATTTTACTCACAGACATGACAACGGTCCTTTGTGGCGGTGAGCGGAGGAAGAAGGCATCGGCTCACGACAATTTTATTACAATCATTTAATAAATCTGACTCAATACAAACAAAGAAAAAGACCAATACGTCCTAAGTCGTGCCGAAAATCCGGCAGAGTCTCCCCTATACCTAGGACCTACCCAACCTGCAAAAGGGCTCAAAACACACTTCTATACTCACAATCCATATATCCACAACTCAATCACATCACACAGCCCCTCCTGGGCCCATCAAATCAATCATCCGTTACAATATGTAAAATTTCAATTTAGTCCTTATAATTGACCATTTTTGCAAAAACTGCCCAAATAAGTTCTAAAAATTCTAAAACTTTGCCCCGCGGTCCTTAGCAACATCACTAAGCTATTGCAAAAAGAATCATAATTTTCTAAGCTACCACGAATATTTTATGGATTTTTAATCCTATTTAAGCACTAGAAAATTACGAAAAAGCAAGGTTCGGGTTTACCTTTGCCGATTCCGACTTTGAGGGCCTTTCGGGGCGTCGACATTGGGGGCTAGCCAAAACCTCGGTCAATTCGAGACTTTTCCGTGCAGTCGATCGGCGAAATTTATGAACTGGTCAATCGCCGAATTCGCGAATCAAGGATACCTACACGAAGCCCATAACACGGGGGTTAGTACATAAATTTTTCAGAATTTTCTAAACTCATTAAATGCTCGGAAAAACACTGCGAAGTTCCGTGGGACCCACCGAAAAACGGTGTCAGAAAAATTTGAAATTTATGTCGCCGCGAAGCTCTCGACGAGTGGAGCGTGCTGATACCCTCGGTTTCCTCGTGGGATTCACGGTTTTCGAGAAATCTAGCCCAAAAGTCGAAATGAGCTAAAATCTTCCCGAGCAAAAATTGGACAAACCGCTCGATGGATTTCGGCGTTCTTGGTGTCTATGGAAAGCTCTCGTCGAGTAGATGATTTTAGACACAAGACCCGGTCCAATTGGTGGCCGGATCGGCCGGATTTTGGCCGGAGAAGCAAGCGCGAGAGAGGATTCGCGCGGCACGGCTGGTGGGAGTGGCAGGGTGGCAGCGCCGGTCGGCTGGGGTGGCAGGGGAGGTGGCTAGCCGGCGGCAGGGGAGGGAGGAGAGAGAAAAGAGAGAGAGAGAAGGAAGAGGGAACGTCGCGCGCGGGAGGAAGAAAAAGAGAAGAAGACCGGTCCGATTCGACCGGTCCGATCCGGTCCGGTTCGATTCGGCCGGTTCGATTCAGAATACAAAATTTTGAATTTTTACTCTGCCTCGGGACCGAAAACGAGGTCCAAAAATTCTGAAAAAATTCCAGAAAACTCAGAAAAATACGTAGACTCCAAATATATTTTTAGTTTTGCCACGTGGTCTTTAAATTAATTTTTAAAATTCATCAAAGTTTATATTTTCGAAAAATCGAACCCGATTTTTAAAATCCGAAAAATCTCAAAAAAATTCCTAAAATTTAAATAAAATTAAAATACCAAAAATGCTCATAAAATTTAAAATTTTGGGGTGTTACAAGATTTTAAACTTAGGTAATTATGGTTCTTGAACATTTTGAAAATTTGAGAAAAAGTGGGGAAATGGTTAATTGATGCAATTGACCTTAGTTGAATTGAGAAATGGTCAATTGAGACCATTTTTGGTGTGTGTGAATTGGTAGAACCAAATTGTAATTCAGATTGGTTAGTGTATAGATTCTGGCAGCTTGACCTAGGTCCCTTTTAGGTACCAAAACTGAAAATTTACCAACCCAATTGGTGTGAAGCAAATTGGGGATGAAAACAGACACATAATGGCACATTTTTTATTTAGGAATCATGCCCAAAAAATGACTATAACATAGTGAACAATTAGGTTAAACTCGAATGTAGTGCACTGCCACTGTACCAAAATAACCAAATGAATAGTGTATGTTCATTTGGCCATAACTTGGGCTATATAGGTCCAAATGACCTGATTTTTGTGGCATTGGAAAGGTATGATATATCACTACAACTTTCATGAAGAACACGAACCCAAATTCTGCCCATATCTAAGTTATTTGACCACCCAAAATTAGTGATCTAAAACTGCCAGAACCAAATTAGGTGCCCAGAAATTCTGGGTAGACTAATCTGGCTAGCCATGTTCAAATGGCCATATCTTGGGCTACAAAACTCCAAATGGAGTGCTTCAAAAAGGGAATTAAAGCTAAGACAATAAGGAACAAGTTTTATGAATAACACTTTGCCAAATTCTCACAGCAACATGATCAATGAAACAGTAAAAAACAGGATATTAAATCTAAAAATTTTGAAATTGTACCTAAGAGACCCAAAATTTGAAGAAACAATCAAAACCAACAAATTAGGCACCCAAAATGTGGTATGTGGGTATAATTGGATTTCTCATACCTATTAAGCATAAGAAAGTCAACATATTGACATAAATAGTAACTCCGAAATGAAAATTTTAAGAGCGTTAGTTTAAGCATATTGGGGCTAGAATTGAGTATATATGAATTAATTATTGGATTTATTGTGATAAGATACTGAAACAATGTCAATTGTGTGTTTCAGCTGAAAAAGACCCGGAAGGGCTAAGGGCTAAGTCAAGGCTTAAAGTCGACTCACGTCAGGTTTGTGCACAATAAAGTTATGTAATTGTTTTCCAATTGAAAAGTTGAATTGCTATGCTTTATGAAATCGCTGTGTTATTTATAAATTGTGTTGCCACTTTGTAATTGCAAAAATGACTTTGGAAATTATTTGGGATCTCTCATAAATTATTGGAAATAATTGTTTTAAATTAATTTTAGATTCACACTTAGCATGACAGTATCACATTATTCATCCTCCATTTATGGGGTTGAGATCGTTTATTTTCCTCCCTCTCTGGCTTACCAGCTGAGGTCGAGATCGGATGAGTACTCATTAGCTAGCTAGCTACCTCCCTCATTGATTTCGATTAGTGAGGTTGTAGATTGCTTTGTCGTGGTGTACAACACTGCATTGATCGGAAATTTTGTGTCATGGCTTAGGTTGTGTATTGATTGGCAACATTGTGTTTATTAAATTGTTTGACCAAAACTGTGTTATAATGAGCTTTGAAAAATTTGGAAATGTGATTGTGAGATTTTTAAATTGTGAATTGTTCATAAATATTTTATATTACGCATTTTACATTTTATTGTGCACCACTGAGTATTTTTATACTCAGCGATAACTTCTTTTGCTGTCGCAGATAGAGACAAGGAAAAGCAGCAGAGTGAGCTGCTGATTGTGGGGACTACCTAGAGACTTTTGTACGGATATTTGATTATACCCTTATAATTTCTTGATATAAATAATTTTGTAGTCATATGTACTTTTGTAACTGAGCAGTTGTATAGCCATATGTAATCATATTATCTTTTGGCTTTTTATGTCTGTGAACTAAATTATAAATAAAATCAAATATTCCCGTTATCACATGTATAATGAACAAAAGGGCACAGCCAGAGAGTACCTATGGAGAGGGAAGAGGCATAGCATGAGTTCATTATACGTGTGGTAAGGGCTCCCGGCTTATCTTGGTATCAGAGCCTGATTATGTTTGTATTATACATACTTCACTGGTGAGTAGTAGAGAAATCTTCAAACTCTGGTATTTCTCTTAATATCTGTATCACTGTTTTCTGCCATCTTCTCTTATCTTGGTATATCGGCTGGAAACTAGTAACTGCTTGATTCCTTCCTAGAAGGTAGAGCGATCTTTAGTCACAACGCCACGTACCAAACATGGCTTGTCAAACACCTAACCCTGTTTCTGAAACTCATCTTCAGACCCCTTCTCCCTTTGAGATTGTTAACCTCACTTCTTCTCTTTCTTTTTCTTCACCACTTCGAAGAACACTATCCTCCAGAATTGATAATCTCGTTGAAATATCCACTTTACCTGAAGATGCTCAGGTTGGAGAATCTCTTCTTCCTCTTCTCAGTCCATACAACATCTACAGATGATCTGGATCTTTGACCAGATCTATCAGATCTCTCATTTCTTCCAGAAGATCTTTGTCAAAAGAATATGTTCAGGCATCCAGAATGGACCAATGCTCTCTCCAGAGTTCATATGCTGAACAGTACGTAACCTTTGAAATCCCTCCTCAGCTCATCCCCAGATGGAGACAAGAAAGGTTTTCTCATCTTCACTTGGGAGCTGTTCGACTTATCCTCAGTCTACATGGACGACGAGGACTTCCAGTAACAGCAAGAGTATCACTCCTCGATATGAGGTTTTTACAGTATGAACATGCAGTGATAGGGACATATCTTACCACTTTGCATGCAGGAAGTGTGGTCTTGACGTTTTTCCCTAACTACAATCTTTTCCTCAGAGATCCACATCTCAGCACTGCTTTAAAAGTCCAAATCCAACTCACGGGGTTAGCCCAAGTCACATCTTCCATGATGGCTACGTTACACCACCAAATTATCTACAGACTGCAAGATCATGCAGTAGATCTATCTCAGCCATCTGTATCAAATGATGCTCTGCTTGTGCTAGCATACACTGAAACCACTCCAACAATTGTTCAGATACCTAGGCAACTGCCTAGAAATGAGCTTGAACAGCTCATCCCAAAGGATTGGTTAACCAACTACGAAAGGCTCCATTCAACAACTCAACCAATCCAGATCACAGAATCATCTTTCAAAAGGAATCCTGACGGAACAGTACAAACTTCCTTCCAGCCACCACGGCATTCTACAGGATCCCTGCCTGTATTCCAGACCATGATGGTCCAGCCATTAGAAAAGGAGCAAGAAGACTATCCCATTGGAGCAGTGACACCTGACAACCATTACATCTATCCTCAGAAAATAGATGGTCATTGCCCCTGGGATCTCCCAGGCTCTGGAGCATGCGATGAAGATTGTGATTGTTGTGATAACTACTGGGAAAATGAATATAACCATCCTCTGTCTGATAAAAATTGGAGGAAGCTCACCAAACAAACCAGGAGAGCCTCTTGTAAGCCTCAACAAATTCACAGAAGAGACTATCCAGATAATAGTCCATGGATTGGTATCCATAAAGAAACCAAGCAGAAGAAGCCTCTTCCCATCTATGAGCTTGCCCTTGAGATCATCAGAAAAGAAGGAAAGAAACTACCCCCTCTCAAGCCAGTTTCTTCCCCTCCTCCTGCACTTCCTCTGGTACAACCCTGCATGATGTTCTCACTTGCCTCTTACGAAGCAGACTTTCCTCCATTGGCACATGCATGACGGACCAGACCAAAATCTCCATCAGACCTTTCATTCACTCAACAAAGGTTGATAGTGAAGGTCAGATCACCCCGATCACTCAAGCTGAAGAAGTTTTGAACTGGCAAACCAAGAATGCTGCTGTCCAGAATAAGGCACTCCAGCGTATTGATTCCAAGATTGATCAAGTCCTCACCAGGACTCAGCATGTTGATCAAAAAATTGACTCCTTCACTGCTTTTGCCCAAAACATGTACAAGGACTTATAAAGCAGAATTACCCAGCTTGATAGAGATCTGAAGGCTTTGATCCAACAACGGAGATTTGGCGTAGAATTCAACCAAAAGGAACAGGAGATAAGAAGGCTGAAAAAACAGTTGGCCCAAGTTGAGGCAGACTTGCATAAGCCCACAGAAGCTCCGGTCTCTTACAGCCCATTCAACCCTTTCTCTGCTCAAACAACTCCTAATCCTTTTCTTCCTACTCCTGAACCTACTTACTCCCCTTTTGGACCTTTTAACTATTCATATGAACCACCTCCAACATACCACCCGTCTCCTTTGTTCAAACCTACTCCAACACCTGCCAGGTATGAGCCAAAGAGTCCATCTTCCTCGGAAGCTTCCCATCCTCCGAAAAAGAAAATTGATAAAGGGAAGGACAAAATATATCCTGATCCTCCTCCTCAGCATATGGTGTCCATACCCTCTGAGCCAGAACCAGAAGAAGATTCTTCTGATGACTTGTCTGATGATAGTGAGGACGGACGTATGGATATCACGACACTGCTTATGGCTGATCCTCAGCCAACAGCCTCCCAAACAGGTCCTTCACCAACCACAGATTCTACCAGTGGCACTACAGGCCCTACAAGGCCTCCTCAAGACCCCCATGTTGAGATCCCTGATGATGAACCAATTCTAGATTTTGGACTACCAAGCGCTCCACAACAGACCAGGCCCATGGTTCACCTTAGATGATGTTCCCCCATCAAAGTGGAGAGATCGCCTTGCAGAATTTAAAGCTTGGCTTGATGTCCAAATGCTCCGGGAAGGTGCTGACTCCCACACTATACTCAGAGAATTCATCTCTCGAACTGTTGGCACATTGCAAGATTGGTTTTCCTCCATTGGAGAATATCAGAAAGCTCAACTTTGCCACCTGACTCCCTTATAAGCAGTCAACGCTCTCTTTGCTGAGTTTCTAGGATATGCATCCTTATACAGCAAGCAGTTAAGACAAGAGTTCTTTGATATGCGCTGCTGTTCTTTAAAAAGATCAGACATTGAAAAACACTACCAGCGCATGACTCAGCGTTATTATTTTCTTAATGGTTACAAT
This sequence comes from Hevea brasiliensis, assembly GCF_030052815.1. Taxonomy (NCBI): domain Eukaryota; kingdom Viridiplantae; phylum Streptophyta; class Magnoliopsida; order Malpighiales; family Euphorbiaceae; genus Hevea; species Hevea brasiliensis. The sequence goes on along the minus strand of NC_079504.1, from coordinate 8,529,835 downwards.
GATGTCAACCTCAGGCATACTTATATTGCCTCCTTACCAGAAGCATTACAACCAGAACTCCACAGAAGTATTGCTGCTACCAGAAGAGCAATGAATGCTATCACTATAGGGGAAATCCATCAAATGACTCTGGCCTGTCTGGACAAAATGTGCGAGCAACAGAAATTGTTCAAAGATATCATTGACAACAGCAAAGCTTTGAAGAATGTATGCCAGAAGTCTCACCTTGCCATTAAATGCAAGGAAAAGAACTGTGAATGCAAGCCAAAAAAGAAAGCACATTACAAGAAGCATCCCTCTGGGTTCAAACCCCCTTTCAAGCAAAAGAAAGGAAGAAAGTCAGTCAGATACTTTCGAAAGAAAAGAACGGGTACAAAGAAGTCTGACAGGTGCTATGTCTGTGGCAATCGAGGTCATTATGCCAAGAACTGCCCAAAAAACCCCAATAAGGCAGTTAAGCTATTACAACATATACAGCAGGCTTCTCACATCTCCCTGGAGCATGATGATGTTGAATCCCTGTTCTCTGAACAGGATGAGCCCGATGAAGATACAGTCTTTGCCCTTGGAATAGACACTGGATCAGAAGAAGATTACTCATTCACTTCAGAAGAATCCAGTTCAGATACTGAAGCCCATTACCCGTCTTACCTGGCCCAACATATCCAATCCTCCCAATCCACTTATGGCCCAGACACTATTCCAATTCCTTTAGTCCCGATTCATATTCTTCCTAGCAAGTATGAACGGCCCATTAGTGTCATTGGCTTCTTGGATACCGGGGCTCACAAAAGCATGATGAACCCAGCCATCTTACCCTCAGAATACTGGGTCCCTCAAGAAGAATACTTTAAGGATGCAGATGGAAATGTTTTCAAAACTAGCCTCATCACTAAGCATCCAATTGGAATCCAGTTCTTCCCCACTTATATCCTCTGGACTAGGGTCATCGGGTCGGATCTTCCTGACAAGGATCTACTGATAGGCTTTGACTTATATTAACAGGCGAAGCATTTGAAGATCCTCCCCACATGATTGAAATATAAAAGGAATTTTCAGCCATTTACTTCTGTCCCAAGGTTATATTCTCTGGCTGATGCCTCAGCTGAATTCCAAGAGCACAAGGAGCTCCTCTTAAGGTCCTGTGCTGATTCCCATGCACATTTTCACCATCACTACCCCCTATGGAAAAACCCGGAATTCTTTGTCAGTCTTCCATTCAAACCCAATGAAGATATCAATCCGACAAAGGCATCACACCCGGGAATGAATCCTACAGACTTGGCTCTAGCCCAAGAAGAGTGCAGACAGCTTCTTCAACAAGGCCTCATAGAACCCACTTCCTCCCAATGGGCCTGCCAGGCCTTTTATATTGAAAAAAGATCGGAACGACTAAGAGGGAAGAAAAGACTTGTCATAGATTACAAGCCCCTGAATCATTTCCTCCAAGATGACAAGTTCCCATTACCAAAGCCTGAAGCCTTGTTCACTCAACTACACGAAGCCCATATCTTCTCCAAGTTTGATCTTAAAGCTGGCTTTTGGCAATTGGGTATTAACCCCTCTGATAGGCCCAAGACTGTCTTCTGTATTCCTACGGCCCAATACCAATGGACAGTCCTTCCATTCGGCCTTAAGACGGCCCCATCAGTTTTCCAAAAGGCCATGACAAGGATATTCGAGCCCATACTACATAGTGCTCTTATTTATATAGACGATATCCTTCTCTTCTCCAAAGATGTTACGGCCCATAGGACACTCCTCTCCACATTTCAACAATTGGTGGATTCCTATGGAATTATGCTATCAGAAAAGAAGAGCTCACTGGCACAAACTGACATCGACTTCCTTGGAATGAAATTCAAGGATGGAAAATACCAACCGGGACCTCACATTGCAGAAGAATTAATAAAGTTTCCTGATAAAGACTTGACAGTAAAACAAATACAACAGTTCCTTGGTATTATCAATTACATCAGGAAGTTTATCCCGCATGTGGCCGCCCACACCTGCCAGCTGTCAAAGATGCTTAAAAAAGATGCCCCACCATGGAGGGAAGAACAGACATGTGCAGTAAAAAAATTAAAAGAAGTGGCTTTGAACCCGCCACCACTAAAGATTCCCAGCATTGGACACCGCATCCTTCAGACTGATGCTAGTGACACCCACTGGGGTGCAATCCTCATAAAAGAGATCCAAGGAGAAAAGCATATCTGCGGACATGCTAGTGGAGAGTTCCCAGTGCCTCAGAAACATTATCATTCGGTCTATAAAGAAATATTAGCTGTCAAAAATGGGATAAAGAAATTCGAATTTCATTTGATTGGCCACCATTTCACTGTGGTCATGGACAGCTCATCCTTCCCAAAGGTTCTAGATTTCAAAAACAAGTCTCTTCCTGAACCACAATTACTGAGGCTTAAGGACTGGTTCGCCAAGTATAAATTCACAGTCCAGCATATCAAAGGAAAACACAACTTGGTTCCTGACCTCCTATCCAGGCCAAAAACCCTCCACCTGATCCAATCCTCCTCTACACTCCCCTTGATCCTCATGGCATCATCTTCATCCTCTCCACATACTCCTTCTCCAATGCATAATTTCCTGGTTCCTACTCCAGACAGTTTCCCTCCCGGATGCTCACCAAACCAGCCTATCACAAAAATGGCTAAGTTCGCAAGGGATCATCTGTTTCACTACCTGAGTGCAAGAAACACCATAAGGGGATTACTCCCCTCCTCAACTGTCTTTATCCCTGACAACCCTTTTCTCACCTGTTTCAGTATCCACCCTGGCAGAGAACTCATCCTAGAAGAACTATGGCTCCTCTGGTGCATGGTTACTCTCTATTCTACAGGGATAGAATTCCCACTCATGGCCCTGTATCAATATGTTATGAACAACACCAACAAAACTCTCCTATCCAGATTTCTGGAATGGTTCAAGCCCATTTCAGCATAGCGCTACAGTCTGAAGCGCATCATAAACACCCATGGAATAGAAGACAGGCCCATCGCTACTCAGCCCAACATCAGAACCATGTTCATTTTTCACAGGCCTTTCTCTAGAAGGCCCGATGGACTCCTCTAGACCCAGAATACTGAATACGAGTGGAGGACTTACGTGGGATCAATTATTGACAAAGAGGCCATGGGACCCTTGAGAAAACAACTAGCTGAGTATCTTTGTGAAATCAACTGCTATTATTGTCTGGTACCTCCCCATGTGAATTGTACATCACTTGGACCCATCCAGTCTCTCACTGATGAGCCTATTGACTGGACCCATCCCATGTGGCAAGATTCCCAGGATCCGATGGACACAGAGTCACGAGATGCCATTCAAAGCGCTAACCCACCATCTCCTGTACACAGACAGTGGCCAAAGGACTTTTTTGGAATCGACTCTGATGACTCCGACTTTGACACCCTCAATCTGTCCACCACTCCATGATAAAAGTTAAAGTTTGTCAGTCAATAATGTAATGATGTATCTGTCTTTATTTTGCTTTCCTTTATGTTGCTTTAAGAGTGTCGGTAGCCAGTTTCTAACCGGTTGCCTGTAATGTTAAGAGCCTCCTCGCCTATATAAGGAGATGCTCTCTTCAGTTGTAATCAGACTTAGTTCCCTTTCAATAATATTCTCTGAAGTTCTCTTCTATGGCTTTCTAAACTCTTCTCCTTCTCTTCGAAAACCTTTGAACGTGTATCATACTCTTATAATCAGAGATACGTATGCTCTACACTTGCCTCTTTAAGAGGATCCTGTGTATCAAAAATATCTTTGTTTTGACATTAAGGTGCGACGGTCCCGTTATCACATGTATAATGAACAAAAGGGCACGGCCAGAGAGTACCTATGGAGAGGGAAGAGGCATAGCATGAGTTCATTATACGTGTGGTAAGGGCTCCCGGCTTATCTTGGTATATAACTTATTTTGAAAAAATTTGGGATGACAATCTTATTTTGAATTGTGGAGATTTGATGGATTTGTGTTGATTAAGTGATTTGGTGGTTGAGATTTGATGAAGTGCTGTTATTGAAAGTGTTTTTCCACAAGTAAATTTTTAGTTTTTCTCAATTACTGTCGGTATTCTGCCGAAATTTTTTTAGAATTTGTGGAAAAATAAAATTGGTCAAAAATTTTACATAGCTTTTCAACTTTAATTAAATGTTTTTAGTTCCTATAAAAAATGCTCACCACTTTCAAAAAGTAAGAAAATGGTTTTAAAATTTATTGTAGTGTACTTAATGGGTTATCGATAGGTGAAGTTCGGTAAGTCATTAGGTATATTACGGGATCATGTTATATCTTACAGAGGAGTAAGGTGTGACAAAGAAAGTCTGAGGAAGAAGATCCTCTTTTATAAGAAGGTCTGAGGGAGAAGATCCTCTTTTATCCTTAATTCTTGTTTACAAAGAAAAGTGATAAGAGCATATTTTTTAGTATATTACAAGAAATATTGCTTGGGATATATTCATAAATAAAAAGAATATATATTATATATATTTATTTTATAGTGTATCATTAAATTAAAAAAAATTCATTGCATGTGAAAAATTATATATAAAATGAAAAAAAATATGAAACTATAAATTTTATATATTTTAAAAAATTTTAAAAATATTTAATTTTAAAAATTTAATTAAAGATCTAAAATAAATTGCCGAAAACTTCTATTATAGTTCCTGAAATTTTTTTTTTTTTAAAAAATGGAGGTTGTGTTGAGTTTCAGAGATTTTTTTCAATCTATATATCGAGATCAACGATGCGCCGGTTTTTGATGCTGCTGTTGGATTTGAGCTGCACAATTTTGTATATGGGGAAACCGCTGCATTCATATCGCCCTATTTTCTTAACATGGACATTTTATGGAGCAGAGAATGAATGGCACAGTAAAAAAGTGGACTAAGCCCAGTTCCATTTCAGCCCTAATTTAATGCCACAAATTATAAAGCCATAAGGTATGGAGAAATCTAATATATGAAATTACTTTTCTTTTAAAAAAAAATTATTTAATTATTACATTTTAATAAAATTAATTATTTAATTTTTATATTTTAAAAAATATATTATTTAATTTATATATTTTACTTTCACTTATTTTTTTTAATTAATACTTATTAAATTACTATTTATTTTTTATATTTTAGTAAAATTAATTAATTAATTTTTATATTTTAAAAAATATTAATATTTCATCTTTTTATTTTAATAAAATTAATTAATTAATTTCTATATTTTGAAAATAAATTATTTTGGACAATATATTTTATTGAGATAAAAAAAAAAGTATTTTGGAGAGAGAGAAAAAAAAAATTGAAATTATTTGGAGAGGAAGAGAGGGTCACTTTTTTGGGAGCTGATAAAAAAGGTATTTTATAGAGAGTAATTTTAAAATTACATTTTCAATGTTTATTAAACTTTATATATATATATATATATATATATATATATATATATATATATATATATTATTGGTGTGTTAATTTTTATATCAAAATAAATTTTATTAAATTTTATAAAAATTTAATTGAATAATGAAAAATTAATAGAATCACTTGATTTTTATGAGCCAATTCCTTATATGATTTAAATAAAAATTTAATTTGATTTAATGTTATCGCTTATTTGAACAACCCAACAGGCTGAACCAGGTTTAATAACATTGTATTGAGGAGAGCATGGATCATGCATAAAGAGCAAGCGGAGGTCGTTGTGTTGCTTTCACGAGCAAATTCTTCAGACTTCATTTAACATAGATCACGGGAACGTAAAACGATAAGAGGAAGTTGCATATTTGATGTTATGGCGCAGTATTCTCTTCCTTTCCTTCATAGCTTTTGTATTTTGTACGGAGATTACGAGGCTTGGCTACTGATGGTCGCATCACTGGATAATGTAATGACTCTTCATTTGAACCAGGCTCAATTCTCAAGCTTTTTATAGTGTTGTTAATTGCAGATTCTTAGCTAAACCCTTGCCACCACCGAGGTATTTAAGCAATATTAATTGACATATTATAGGGTTAATAAATTTAATTAAACGTGCCATAATTAAAGAATCTATGCACATAATTATTAATTAATTATTTAAGTAGTAGTTTATGTAGAGATAAAGTGCGATGCACTTTCGATCTAACACAAAAATGCAGTGAACTTGAACATGATGGGATTCTAAAACTTTTGTTTTTGGTCCTTCTCCCAGAAAAAGAGAATATGTACCATACTTAGTGGGGTCACATGCAATGCTTGGTAATTTGAGTTGCTCACCAGCTTTTGGGGTTGCTTCATCACGAGAGAACTGTCACTGGAGCTCAGTATGCACGCTACGTTAATTAATCTTTTGGTATTAGCAAATCCCTCAACCCAATTTTATTTTATAAATCTGCTTAACAAAATAAATTAATTTCTTAATTACCGTGTTAATGAATGGGACTGGCATTTATATCAATTATTTTGATCAAATGGGGGAAATTTATCAATCAATTTCAAAATAAGATTATTGCATTTTGCCATGCGAATGAACTGTAATTAATATTCTTCTGATAGTCCAGAGCTAGAGATTAAATTTATAGTCAAAGATGCCCAAAACATCCATAAAATTACAAGGGAAAAAAAAAAAAAACAATGTGGCAGACTATCAGATTAGAAACAACCAATCCATAGTGTATGTTTGGAATTTGGGCATTGAAAATAAATGCTGTAATGTTGGCATTGCTTCGGAAAACTTTTAGTCAAGGGAACCCAGAAACATGTCACGTTTGATGCACGTTTATTCGCCAACAAAGGCCATCTAATGCAAGGCAATTCTATTATGAGTTAGGGAATTAAGGATCGTAGAATAGAAACCACTCGTGCACCTATAAAACTATCATATTAAACAGCTCTGTTGTGCAGGTTATGTCTGTCAGAAGCCAAACAAAGGCAGCTATGGAGTGATGAATAATTGAATATAATAGGCATCAGACACGCTCGAGGTCTAGCTATTGCGTCTATTGATCGGCCGCGAATGTAGAGCATTGTTAGCGGAGGATTTGCCCAACTTTTCAACATTCATAAGTATATTATCATCTTTATAATTAAATTAATAAATGCCTGGCCAACGCCATTGATATGAGGATGAAGTTGACGTTAAAGGCATTTTAGTTTGAAGTCTCTTAGCATTTTATTTTATAAAAAATATTGGGGTTTTTTACAACTATTCACGAGAATTGCTTGAAGGGGACATTACGACGATTCCTGCTTCCCATCTCCGCCCGGTGGGGCTGATCAATACACTAAATCCAACTGAAATTAGCCCTTTCAATATGTTTAAGGAAATTAAAATTGCAAAATCTTTTAAATTTTAATTCTTGTTCTGATTAATATCAATTTGACCATTTGATTAAGTATAATAACTGAGTTCTTTCAGCTAATAGATTTAAATTTGAATATCTGCTTTCCTTCTATTTAAAAGAAAACAATAAAATGAAAAATAAAGCCAACGTTCACTTCTATTAAAGCAGAAAAAAGATGACCTGGCAGCGCCACACTAGCTGTCTTCTTACAGCTGTATTCTCTTCTCGTTACCAAAGCTGGTACCTCTCAATTCCGCTGGTACCCATTTCTACCGAATAAATACACTTTATTTATGGGCCTGTTTTGCCCGTTACCACTGATATTGAAAAAATTATTTTTAAAATTATATTATTTTTAAATTAAATTTAATATATTTTATTCACAAAATTTTTAAATAAAAAAATATTTTTTAACTTCTCATACATTTTATAAAATGCTTTTTTTAATTTCTCAAAATGAAATTTTTTTCTCTCTTATTAATATAATCTTTATCTAAGCGCGTAGTCTCACGTGCTCTCTCACCTAGGATACCCATTGTTTGCTCTTTTGCCTTTGGGTGCTGACTGCCAGCTGGACCAGTCACACTTCCCAATAAAATAAATAAATAATATTCCATTCATAATCACACAAAACACTCGAGAACGCAACACATAGCTCCTATTTCCAGCCTGTCTCTTTAACGTCTATATTATATCCACTTTCTTTTGTCTTTCTTACCCTTTCAACAGCTTGACGTTTGGCTTGAAAGGGAGGGTGTTTTCGTCAATGTGTGTATCTGCAAACTGTGACTAAGCTGTAATATTATGATCAAAGCTGATTTGGATTTGGGAGATATACTCGTTTGGGTATCACGCTCCTAATTTGAGGCATATGTGATCGGAGGGTGGGAGATAAACACTGTAATATGCGAGTAGGGACAGTGTTCTCTCTTTTGAATTAAAACGCGGTTCTTCAGGACTCGTCTTTTTTTCTCTCTTTCTTTCTGAGCAAGTAGTAACTCGAAAATGGCGAAACCATCCCCTCCCTTTTTTTTGTCTCTTTCTAGGCAGGTTCCTCCAGCTCTTTTTTTTTTTTCACTTTAAAGAACTCATCTTCTTCGACCTGTATAAATAGCCTTCTTCTACCCTTCCCCATCCCACGCAGAAACACAACTTATCTCAGTTTCTTCTTCTGTTCCTTTTTTATAGCATTACATTTTTAAAAAATGGCTTCTTTTGCTCTTCATTGTGTTCTGAAACTGTTCCTTTTAGTCTCTGTCTTCCATGTCTCTTTTGCTGCTAGAATGCTCAATGAGCTAGTGCAAGATCAGTCTCAGCTCTTGAGTTACCACAATGGTCCTCTTCTTTCTGGTAAAATCTCCATCAACCTCATCTGGTATGGCAAATTCAAGCCATCCCAGAAAGCCATTATCTCAGATTTTATAACGTCATTGTCAACTCCATCTTCCCAAAATGACCAGCCCTCTGTTGCTGCCTGGTGGAAAACCACCGAGAAATACTACCACCTCGCGACTTCCAAAAAGTCTACCCTTTCCATTGCTTTGGGCAAGCAAATACTAGATGAGACATACTCGCTAGGAAAATCACTCGCAAACAAACAGATTGTTCAGTTGGCTTCAAAGGGTGATCAAATGAATGCTATTAATGTTGTCCTCACAGCTTCTGATGTTGCCGTTGAAGGGTTTTGCCTCAGTAGATGTGGGACTCATGGGTCTGCTTCTGGATCCCAAACTGGTCACATCAAGGGCAAGAACTACAAATTTGCCTATATTTGGGTTGGTAATTCGGAGACTCAATGCCCTGGTTACTGCGCCTGGCCATTCCACCAGCCAATCTACGGACCACAGAGCCCACCCTTGGTTGCGCCCAACAACGATGTGGGTCTTGATGGCATGGTAATCAACTTGGCCAGCCTTTTGGCTGGGACTGCCACAAACCCATTTGGAAATGGATACTTCCAGGGTCCAAAAGAGGCACCACTGGAGGCAGCATCAGCTTGCACTGGGGTTTATGGTAAAGGGGCTTATCCGGGTTATGCAGGAAACTTATTGGTGGATTCTACTACTGGTGCTAGCTACAATGCGAATGGAGATAATGGTAGGAAGTACTTGCTTCCTGCTTTGTATGATCCTTCAACATCTTCTTGTTCAACTTTGGTCTAAAAATGTTGAAGGTAGTGGGAGTAGGATTTATCATTCTTAGATTAACATCATTAGTGGAATTATATACGCTACACATATATAGAGACTGCGAGAGACGTTGTACGTAATTGATTTATTTGTTTTTTTTTTTTTTTGGCTTACGCGGATTAATAACAGAAAAGCAAATTACTTGGTTTGCTTTTTCACTGAAAAAGAATGTCTGGCTCTCTGCTAATATTTACAGCTTTTGCTTTTGTTTTTTTTTTTTTTGAAAAAAGAGGGGATATTGCTTTTATTAGGTCAATTAATTGTCTTGTCCAAATTTACTACTTTTGCATACCTAAGTTTCTAGCCTCCCAAACACACTATTGAAAGAAAAGTTGGTGACCACTTTCCAGCTTCCTGGTTTTCTGACAAAAACAGCCCTGCATGCGAGAGGGAAAGAAGCATTCTTTTATTTCATTGTACAACTCCTCGAAAGTGTCTTCTATCTCAAAATGCAATTACACTTACACGACACACGTGATGGTTACTAATATTTTGATTCATAAGGACAAAAGTTAATGGGAAAATTAGTACTATTCATAATAAATGTATGGTAATTAGTTAATTACAACAACGTTTATAAAAAATGTTATTATTATTATTATTTTAACTTGTTATTGACAATATATATGTAAACTTTTATTTAAATAGTTATTGCAGATGATAAATTTTGTATCAATACTTTTTTCTTATTATTCTCTTGGTCTTTTTTATTGTATAATTAATAATTAATTATTATTATTATTATTATTATTATTATTCCGTTTAATATCAAATATAAACATCGCTTTTATTAATAATTGTCTAAAAAATTCATGCATCATTGTCACGACCCAACCTATGGGCCGGACCGACACTAGGACTTGGGTCAACATAAAGCTCCTGAGGCCCAACATGTAAATAAAATAAAATAAAATAAAATATTTTTATTCGGGTCAACCCAACCCGATAACCATCAAAAACTGAAGTAAAGGGAGCCTCGCTCAACCCTGTTACCACCACTTACAAATTGTTTAAATACCACACAAATCTTTAATTATTAATCTCAAAATTTTAAATTAACACGATTTCTAATAAGGTTCACACTATTACTAACACATGCGAAGTTCTAGATTTCAAATTTTGAAAAATAATAAGACAATTAAATAACCGACGTTAAACCTGCAAGGAAGAAAGCAGGTTGCTCTGTAAAAGAACTCCTCCTGTAATCTGGAAAAATAGATGAACATGAGTGAGCGTTCGACTCAGAGAGTAAAATATCAATTTTAACCATAATCTCTATAGCTATCTAAAGCTAATGCACCCTGTAGAGTGAAATGCAACATCGTTAATGTTTTCACATCATAACAGCAAAAAGGTAATTTGGAGCACTCACACACCCGATAATGTCAAACAATATATATATGGGAGCTGATCCCCTATACAGCTCTCTTAATCCAAACTGTGCCAGCGAAGAACTCAAGCTCGGACTTCCACTTAATAAACCAAATCGGGGTCCCAGCGAAGAACTCAAGCCGTGTCTACCCCGAAAGATCGGGTCCCAGCGAAGATCTCAAGCCGTGTCTACCAGTCCTATCCATAGCTAACACCACACCACACGCACGTCAACTCACGCACACTGCTCTAAATTACCACAACAACATCCATGGCACTTTAACAATTGTGAATGCAACATAAAATGTGCCTAGAGTTTAACTACATAAATACATACATATAAGTGATGCATGGGTATGCTTGAACATATAATAATATCGAAATTACAATTAAAATTAATATTTTACTCACAGTACACCGATAACTATTGTGGCTGCTGGATGCAGGAAAATAGCTGACATCGATTACCTAATAATTAAATTATTATAAATTTATTAGTACTAAGTTAGAATAAAACTCTAAAAAGGCAATAGAAAACCTAATTTATGCCGGAAATCCGGCAGAGTTTCCCTTATACCTGGGACCTACCCAATATGCAAAAAGATTCAAATAACACTTCTAAATTCTTAATTTCCACAATCACATCTCATCAACATCACATGGCTCCTCCTGGGCCCTCCAAATCAGATAATAGTCAAAAACTTGAAAAATTACGTTTTAGTCCCTATAACTAGCCCTTTTGCAAAAACTACCTAAATGTGCTCTAAAAATTCTAAAATTTTGCCCCGCGGTCCTTAATAATATTATAAGGCTATTGCAAAATGAATTATAATTTTCTAATCACCCATGAATATTTTACTCAAAATATTACTCAATTTCATAAGTTTCCAGCAGCTAACATATTCTTAATTCATCCCAATTCAATACTCACATATTTAAACCTCCATCCTCAAGCTTCAACCAATCATATAAAATTTAAATATCATAATTTCAAATAATCTTATATGCCCATATGCTAAAAATCTAACTAAAATCGATCCATCTATATTTTTTTTTCAAAAATATTCTACAATCACTCAAAAATTCAACAAACACCATAGAATATCTCCAAATAATTTTACTTTCATCATATATTTTTCTTAGAATTTTTCTCCAAATTTTTTCCTGTTTAAGAAACACTGTATTTATGCTCAACAGACAAAGAAATAATGAAAATAATCTTACCCGAAGTTTATCTGTGTCTCAAAAATTTCAAAAATTTATGAGGAAGCCTCTGGAAGTTGAATCATCTTCAAAGCTCACCAGAGCCACCGCCGGAGCCACCGCGCACGGTGGCCGACCGCCGGCGACATTTGCCGGATCTGATCATACCATCATGTTCCTCTCATCCTCCTCAGTCCATAGGTGGTCTCGGATCGTCGATCCAACGGTTGGATCGTCCTAGATCTGATGAAAAAGCTTGAAAAACCCGAAATTTCTCTCCTCCATATCTCACTCATCCGACCTCCATTTGCTGCAAAATGGGTATCAAAAGAAAGCTCTCGGAACAAGCTTTCCAACGCCACCTGAATCGCCTCTATCGGACGTCGGATGAAGCCAGAATCGGCTCGGAAAGCCGCTGCCCACTGTGCGCGCATTTTCTCTCTCTTCTCCTTCTCTTACGGCTGCGTCTGGCGGTGCTACCGGCCGGCTGGTGGCTCGTCGGCGTAGCCCAGGGTGGGGGGGACGCCTCGCCGGCCGGCCATGGTGGCTGGAGGCTCGCCAGCCGGAAGAAAAAGGGAGGGGAAGGGAGAGTGACGGGAGGGAGAGTTTAAAGAGGGGGAGGGGCTGCTGGTTTTCTGATTTTTTTTTTAATTAATTAATTAATTTATTTATTAGTATTATTATTTTAAATTTTTATTTTTTTTGGGTTGTTACATTCTTCCCCCCTTAAGAAAAATTCGTCCTCGAATTTTCGAACAAACAAGAGATAAGGAAAAGAAGATTATTAGAACAAGTACAATCATTACTCCTCCGGCTATGCAGAGATTGGTAAAATATTTATTCTTCAAACTCCTCGTATGTTATATATGACATTCTACTGCTCTCTGATTCTACTATAGTGTCCTATTTGTCATCATCTCTTTCTAGAGATGCTCTTATCTCTTGGCTATTCATTGACCATTTTTCTGACATCTCAAGTATTCACTATACCTCCACTACTCTCGACTTGATATCTGATAACTTTAATCGACTTTAGCACTTATCTCACTTTTATTACGTCCTAACGTGTCCCTTGGTGACTTCAGTCCTCATTCTTTTGTTTTAATAATCTCTGTTTCCCCAAAAACATGACTTATGTTCCTTATCCTAAGGCATCCTATGAGTAGCTTTCCTGGAGCACCTAATCTAGGCATCTTGTTCGAGATCTTCACTCTTCTTATGACCTCAGTGGTCAATACCTATAAATCTTTTCACTCCCATGATACTTCAAATTTTTCAATCTCTTTTGTGTCATTACTAAGGTCTTTAGACCAACCTTTGTCCATCTTATGTAACTAGTTAGGTAGAGTTCCCTCTAAGGGCTAAGTGTACCATTTATCAATATTAGAAAGTGAACTGGGTCTCTTCTCTTATATAACAAAAGTGTTTATATTCCCTGACAACTCAATCCATGCGACTTTATCAATTCTCACTCCTCCTCTGGAATGAGAATATCTAGACTTCTTCCTAAAGCTTCTTAATATGTGGCCTACTTCTAACACATTGGCACTTAGATCGAGGCTCCACTACTCCTTTACTATATCATCTCATAATAACTGATTTCAAACATCTCTTAATGTGTTCCTAGCATACCTATTCCTTCTTATCCTCATCATTTTAACTAGCTCTAGCGAGCTTTATTATTGTCCTTTGGATCTTATCCACTTTCTTTTTTTTTTCTATTTCTGGTATTGTTGATATCTTTTCAACCTGCTGTACTTATTCCTTAATTTTAGTCCTATTTTACCCTTATACCTTTTTCCTTCAAGGATGTCCATCATATCATCAACTTTAACTTTCTTTTTATTTCTTAGTCTTATCTTGATTACTAATTCTGCTACTTCGAGAATTCTAACATTACGATTTACTCCTACCAGCACATTCTTCACCTTATGTAACACTTATAATTACCCATAGAAATTTCTTTTTGTATCTCCTTTTCCCAACTTACCTATCAGAACATTATCATTCCCTACCAGCCTTAGTAAGAAATTGCTCATCCCGGATGGATAGGAGCTCCAGAAACTATAAGTTCCATCTGAACTAATACGGCTGTGGGAAATGTGTGCCATGCCTTAATTCTAAACAAGATACTTCACGTGTTTATTCTCTTTAATATAATCACATATACTGCCATAACTTTCCAAACTTCAACCTCAAATTACCCATCAGCAACAATTTCATCTATTGAAACTCATCCACAATTAGTATTTCCTCCAGCTCATAGTTTAAAACGGTTGCAAGCCTTAGTAGCTAACTCAATTTAACTCCTGTCATTACTCTGATCGTCCTTTCATACTTAACACTAAGTATGCACTTACTGTCATTCTCATATCAGGAAATTGTGTATGAATTGGTGCCTACCAAACTCTCAAATAACTAGGTCTCCTTGACTCAGTCTCTATTCCTTATATAACCCTCTAGAACCAATAGCACAAGCTAAACTTGAAAAGAAAGAAAAATATCCTCTTATATTAAACTACGCTGATTGTCCATATAATAACGTTTAACCTATGTTTCTTGGTCTTTCTCTTCAAATTTCATCATCTCCTAGCACAATTGTGCTCTACCTATAAGGTATCATCTGCATGAACCCTTTATCGTACCATTGTCCTTCCTGACATAATACTTTATAATTTTATTAACTTTACTTATACTCGACCTATGATTCATATCTATCATCGTTTATATTGTGCCCTTAACTTTTGTTGAATCCTGAAAGATTTCTCTTACTAATAGATTCTTCCAACACTAATTCCACCCTTATCTATGGTCATTAATTTGATCCTTGAACTTTCTAGTGATTTATTACCACCCATACTTGTCACTTTTCGTTCTACCTCTACTGTTGTTCTGTCATTATTACTTCACTGCAAAGTGATTTTGTTGATCACACTAACAATGTTTGCCTGACATCCATAACGAACCTCTAACTACCTTCTCACTATCTCAAAAGTTTAACCTAAAACCTATGTGTTATTATCTATAATTCATTCCACTCATCATACCTATTTGATCCCTTAGATTGACTTTTATTTAACTTACTACTTACTAACTTCTTTTTCTCTGCCTAATTAGATAGTCCGCAATACCATCGCACACTTCTAGCTTTTGCTCATTATTATTGTATTCCTCGCCTAATATTCTTGATACTGTTAACAAGTTAAAAGAATCTTGCCCCATTGCTATCCACTTCACTTTAGGAATAGGGAATAGATAAAGTATGATCCGATCATGTAACTCCAAGCTCTATATTTTAGCCCCTGGCACTACTTCAACTACATCATGCTATGAGTATCACATTACTAGATTCCATATCTCTATCACTATTCTCACTAATGTGGTCCCATTTTGGGTTTTTCGTCCTTGTCATTTACCTTGCCAAGAATAACACTTAGCCTACCCTATATCTTAACTTTGTTCCTTTTATTATGCGCCCTTCAGGCTGTCCTTTCATTTATTTCTTTTGTCTTACCCAAAATAGAACTTGACTATTCTATCCCTGGTTCCCTTATTCTTCCTAACATGACAGCTGTACTTGCTAACTATATCTTTCAGAGTCTCTGCCACGTTATCACATATCTGTGCTACTCAGATTTGGTCCTTTGACCACTCTAGCTAGTACTTCCACTGGCATTTAGATTATATTGCATCTGCAATCAATTGTCCAAACTTTCATTCTGTACTTTCTCTATCCATTGGCCTTTTGTGATTTATCTTCGCTAATTTATTACTCTTAATACTGTTATAATTAGATTATACTATTGTTTTGAACAATATGAAGTTAGAAAGGAACTCATGAAATTATAGTCATACTTTTATTGTATGATCTCTATTCTTATCCTTTAGCTTACATAATACCCTTACTACCTCGAAAACTGATTCTACAGCAATTTTATTTATTTGTTATTATTATTATAATTATTATTATTATTTTATTTTATTATTATTATTATTATTATTATTTTTCTATGTTTACTCAATTCGCCAAAACTTAAGATTTCGGGCACCAAAACCTGTCATCCAATTCAAAGGATTTACATCCATCATGATCTGATTATATATGATTCCTATAATGGAACTTGTATCCTCTCCAGGATACCTGAGCCAACTACTCTCTACCACACTCTACAGTCCCATATGGGACACTATTCCATAAGCCATCATTATCAGTAATAACCTTCGATCCCTTCTGAAAAGATAGGACTATACCCTAACTTGCTGCAACAAAGGTACTACATTTACCACCTTGCCAAAACCATGTCAAGTTAATGACTCTTTTATCATATCATAGCTCTATAAATCATCAATTCATAGTTTCGACTTTCTCTAGGTAGTAGGGTTGTACTTTACACCTTACTGATACACACAAGGTATACTATTCTCACTCTATAAGTTTCACCTTTACTTTGCAACTAATCTGAAACCTTTGGTCTGATGGCAACTCTTGATGTAACTCTAGCTCATGCTAGGGTAACTGAGTCACTGACTCTAGTTATCACCCAACTGTGACCTTTCAATATTCTAACTCTAGACCCCTAACCAGGAGTTCCCAACTCCTCTGCAGATATAAAACTCTGTTCTGGCATAACTGTACCAAAACAGAAGCCATCCGCAAACACCCTCATTATGGAGCACCACGGGATGCACGTAGCTCTACACAATAATCTCATGTCGATACTGTAATTTGCAGCTTACAGAGCAGACATCGAGAACATTATATAGTTACTACGATACGTCCTGACCGACTAGGTCTCCCAATTTCTTATTTCTCTTGAATCTTATATTATCACAAACCTATTCTGACTGGGTCATCCACTGATGACTGCCAGCAGTGGTATCCTCATCCTTATCTAGGGCAACTGTACTTTCAAGGCTCACCTTTATATACTCGTGCCTTGCACGAAATGGGTACACCATTTAAACCCATACAAACAGAAACATAGCATTTCTTGGATTACGTATCCTCATGACAGACCTCAACATGTCTGCTAACTCTATTTCACATTTCTATGTACTCTACGAAAATCAAGACACTAACTGAGACACTTTTATATTTCCCGAGGTATAACGCAGAATCTAGAAACCAAGAATTACAGAAAAGACAAAACAGAATCCCATACTCTGCATGTAACATCCTAACAAGACTCCTTTTACACTCCCAAGTATATTCTTTCCCATGAATCTAGAGCCTAAGCTCTGATACCAACTTTGTCATGACCCAACCTATGGGCCGGACCGGCACTAGGACCTGGGCCGGCATAAAGCCCCCGAGGCCCGTAGTAACCCTTACTGTTCTCAAATCCAAAACCAAGGCCCAAAAACTTAGGCCCAATATGTAAATAAAATTAAATAAAATAAAATATTTTTATTCGGGTCAACCCAACCCGATAACTATCAAAAACTGAAGTAAGGGGAGCCTCGCTCAACCCTGTTACCACCACTTACAAATTGTTTAAATACCACACAAATCTTCATTTATTAATCTCAAAATTTTAAATTAACATGATTTCTACTAAGGTTCACACTATTACTAACACATGCAGAGTTCTAGATTTCAAATTTTGAAAAATAATAAGACAATTAAATAACCGACGTTAAACCTGCAAGGAAGAAAGCAGGTTGCTCTGTAAAAGAACTCCTCCTGTAGCCTGAAAAAATATGTGAACAGGAGTGAGCGTTCGACTCAGAGAGTAAAATATCAATTTTAACTATAATCTCTATAGCTATCTAAAGCTAATGCACCCTGTAGAGTGAAATGCAACATCGTCAATGTTTTCACATCATAACAGCAAAAAGGTAATTTGGAGCACTCACACACCCGATAATGTCAAACAATACATATATGGGAGCTGATCCCCTATACAGCTCTCTTAATCCAAACTGTGCCAGCGAAGAACTCAAGCTCGGACTTCCACTTAATAAACCAAATTGGGGTCCCAGCGAAGAACTCAAGCCGTGTCTACCCCGAAGGACCGGGTCCAAGCGAAGATCTCAAGCCATGTCTACCCGTCCTATCCATAGCTAACACCACACCACACGCACGCCAACTCACGCACACTGCTCTAAATTACCACAACAACATCCATGGCACTTTAACAGTTGTGAATGCAACATAAAACGTTCTTAGAGTTTAACTGCATAAATACATATATATAAGTGATGCATGGGCATACTTGAATATATAATAATATTGAAATTACAATTAAAATTAATATTTTACTCACAGTACACCGATGACTATTGTGGCTGCTGGATGCAGGAAAATAGCTGACCTCGATCACCTAATAATTAAATTATAAATTTATTAGTACTAAGTTAGAATAAAACTCTAAAGAGGCAATAGACAGCCTAATTTATGCCAGAAATCCGGCAGAGTTTCCCCTATACCTGGGACCTACCCAACCTGTAAAAAGATTCAAATAACACTTCTAAATTCTCAATTTCCACAATCACATCTCATCAACATCACATGGCCCCTCCTGGGCCCTCTAAATCAGACAATAGTCATAAACTTGAAAAATTACGTTTTAGTCCCTATAACTAGCCCTTTTGCAAAAACTACCCAAATGTGCTTTAAAAATTCTAAAATTTTGCCCCGCGGTCATTAATAATATTATAAGGCTATTGCAAAAGGAATTATAATTTTCTAATCACCCATGAATATTTTACTTAAAATATTACTCAATTTCATAAGTTTCCAGCAGCTAACATATTCTTAATTCATCCCAATTCAATATTTACATATTTAAACCTACATCCTCAAGTTTCAACCAATCATATAAAATTTAAATATCATAATTTCAAATAATCTTATATGTCCATATGCTAAAATCTAACTAAAATCCATCTATATTTTTTTTTCAAAAATATTCTATATTCACTCAAAAATTCAACAAACACCATAGAATATATCTAAATAATTTTACTTTCATCATATATTTTTCTTAGAATTTTTCTCCATTTTTTTCCTGTTTAAGAAACACTGTATTTATGCTCCACAGACAGAGAAATAATGAAAATAATCTTACCCGAAGTTTATCTGTGTCTCAAAAATTTCAAAAATTTATGAGGAAACCTCTGGAAGTTGAATCATTTTCAAAGCTCACCGGAGCCACCGCCGGAACCACCATGCACGGTAGCCGACCGCCTATGACATTTGTCGGATCTGATCATACCATCATGTTCCTCTCCTCTTCCTCAGTCCATAGGTGGTCTCGGATCGTCGATCCAACGGTTGGATCGTCCTAGATTTGACAAAAAAGCTTGAAAAACCCGAAACTTCTCTCCTCCATATCTCACTCATCCAACCTCCATTTGTTGCAAAATGGGTATCAAAAGAAAGCTCTCGGAACAAGATTTCCAACGCCACCTGAATCACCTCGATCGGACGTCGGATGAAGCCGGAATCGACCCGGAAAGCCGCTGCCCACTGTGCGCGCGTTTTCTCTCTCTTCTCCTTCTCTTACCGCCGCGTCTGGCGGTGCTACCTGCCGGCTGGTGGCTCGCCGGCATCGCCCAGGGTGGGGGGACACCTAAGGCCGGCCATAGTGGCTGGAGGATCGCCGGCCGATAGAAAAAGGGAAGGAAAGGGAGAGTGACGGGAGGGAGAGTTTTAAGGGGGGCTGCTAGTTTTCTGATTTTTTTTTTAATTAATTAATTTATTTATTTATTAGTATTATTATTTTTATTTTTTTTTTGTTGTTACAATCATCATTTGAATATTTTTAATTTCATACTTTTTAATTATATTTCTCAAATTTGACATACTTATTGTTAACGTTATTTTATTAAATTTCAACAATTAATATTATATAAATTATCTTCAACTAATATTTAAAATGAAATAAAAATCATTTATAACTACGTGTTATATATATACACACTTGATTTTATTCTAACTCTGTTTGGAAAATTTTGAGCGAGGATGGAGAATGAGCAAAATAAACATTTTTTTATTATTTGAAAAAATAAAATAAAAAAATAATTATATTTGGATGAATTTATCTTTATATCCTTTATTTTTTAGAAACCTTCTTTTGCTGGGAAATTTGAATATATATATAAATAGTAAATTTTTCATGAATAAATAAATATTCTTTTCAAGTAATTACATTATATATGTCTGTGTCTACCTTCTAATAGAAAAAAAAGGGAGACCTCGAGAGAGGTGAGCCAAGTGTGTGTACCGGTGTAGCTCTACGTGAGGTCCATAAGTGTGGTTGTGTCCAAGAGTTTGTCATTCAGGATTTCACATAAAATGTGCAATGTGCGTGAGTAGTACTTATATAAAATGAGAGATATGATAAAATTGCTATTATATTATCAAAATGCCGAATCCTATCTACCTTCTAACAGGAAAAAAAATTCATCATATATTTGAGCATGATGAAAAACCAAAGATTTCAACCTAAAAAAAAAAATTACAACAAAGATATTTAATTATCACATGTATAATTCCTTCACAATATATTTTGAATGCATAAATGTTTGACTATAACTAATTTGTTTTTGAAGATAGATAGACTATTAATGAGAGTGTAGGTAATTTAACTTAATTTAAATTAATAGAGTATTTAGTACGAAATTAATAAAATGATAATAATTATTATTATAACTTTTAACTATTATTAATATTTTTTAGATATTTAAAATAAAATAAATTAATTTTTTATCTTATTAATATTTATATATTTTTAAAATTAAATTAATAATTATTTTTTAAAAAAATTAAAATTTATATAATATTTAATTATTAATTTTGTAACTTTTTATCAAACACAGCTTAACAGTTAACATTTAATATTAGATCAAGTCATAAAATGCAACTGAAAAATATTATTTTGAATGCTTAATTTTTATTTTTTTAAATTACGGATGCTTATTTTTTTTAAACAACCCGAAGGGGGCTCAACCAAATACTAATAGCGCAAGCTTTTGTCGTTTTCCTCTTACACATTGGCACGTCAATGTTTGTTTTCTTCTCCTTAGCTGTCATACCACTTTAATCAGACACCGCGTTTCTTTTGGACTCTAATCCTACCAGGCTCCAGCCAGATCCAGTAGTTTCCCTCCCCAAGATGAACTCTCTCTCAACTCTCTGCACTATTTATACCCATCTTCTCATTCTTTTCTCTTCACTCCAAACTTCATCGCTCACTTCGTTTATTTTCCTTCAATATTAATCTTGTTTAAAATCTATTATTATGGCCTCTTTTGGTGCCTCTCATTTCCTGCTTAAGCTCCTTTTATTTGTTTCTCTTGTTCATTTCAGCTCAGCAGCAAGAAGACTCGCAGAGTCTGATCAAGCCCAACAGCCCTTGCTCTTTCAATACCACAATGGCCCTCTTCTTACTGGAAAAATTTCTGTCAACATCATCTGGTACGGTAACTTCAAACCTGCCCAGCGTGCCATTGTCTCCGATTTCATTACTTCCCTTTCTTCTACCCAACCCACCACTGCCCAACCATCTGTTGCTACGTGGTGGAAAGCCACCGAGAAATACTACCACCTCGTCAAATCAAAGAAAACCGCCCCTCTTGCCCTTTCTTTGGTTACCCAAATCTCTGATGAGAACTATTCATTGGGCAAATCACTATCCAATAAGCAAATTGTTCGATTAGCATCTAAGGGTGGACAAAAAGATGCTATCAATGTGGTTTTGACTTCATCTGATGTGGCTGTTGAAGGGTTTTGCTCTAGCAGGTGTGGTACTCATGGTTCTTCTATGAGTGCTCAAAAAATCAATGGCAAAAGCTCCAAATTTGCTTACATCTGGGTTGGGAATTCTGAGACTCAATGCCCAGGTCAATGTGCTTGGCCATTCCACCAGCCAATCTATGGACCACAAAGCCCACCTCTTGTTGCGCCCAACAACGATGTAGGTCTTGATGGTATGGTCATCAATTTGGCTAGCCTTTTAGCTGGAACTGTGACCAATCCATTTGGAAATGGATACTTCCAAGGTCCAAAGGAGGCTCCCCTGGATGCTGCATCGGCTTGCCCTGGGGTATATGGAAAGGGAGCCTATCCCGGTTATGCAGGGGATCTCTTGGTGGACGCTACAACTGGTGCTAGCTACAATGCACACGGTGTTGATGGCAGGATATACTTGCTTCCCGCTTTGTTTGATCCTTCAACCTCAGCTTGTTCGACTCTGGTCTGAAACGCGCTCACCAATCTTCTTGTAAAACACAAGTAACTGTAGAATTGCGAGAAAAACAGAATATTCTTTGATTTTTTATTATTAAATTCATTCATTTGTAGTACCGTTAATGAATAATGAAAACGCAGATTTTCTTCCGAATAATTTTGTTTTATATCTTTTTCCCAATTTATTTGTAAATTTACAAGGATAACTATTAATGGAGCACCTTTGATGCTAACAGGCCATTTTCAGCCTGGCGCTTATCTAGCTCTAATATGATGAATGTTTCTCTGTTTCTGGATCAATGTTGACTCAACACAAAGAAAGAGCGTCAGTAATTAATTGCTCCCATATTGGACATATTCCAGGATTGTCTTAGAAATTTCATTTTTAATAGACTCTGTGGTTTTAATTTTTACACGCGGCTAATTAAGCTTGTTTTGCCCCGATTAGGATTTAAAGGGCTAGGGGCTTAAGTTGCTATGAAGCTAAATGCTTGCCAATTCACCTTGCAGGTGCTAGCTCCAGTTTTACACAGCTAGAAAAAAGATCCAACAGTCAGTCTTGGCATTTCAAATAATTAAGTGTGCGATTCGTTCTTGTCTAGATTTTGTTCATATTAATCAATTCAAAAGAAGAAGGATTTTACATGTGAAGTTAATACGTCTCACATAATTAAAATATACCTTGAAGCGTATGACTTTACTTCATACACAAAATCATCATTAGAAAAAAAAAATAAATGAGATAAATGAGATTTACTATGATTTCAGATTACCTATTGATTGATACATGCACTTGGTGTAGACAACAAGCATTTTGGGTCTATAAAGAGGGTGACTGGCCAAGAATTTTCCGGAAGTAAAAGGTTTCAGAGTTTGTTAATCTTTCCAAACTTCTCAACCTGGTTTTCCACATATGCCAATCCTTTTGAATTTGGGCATTGAAGGTTCCTTGTTTAATTTATCACCCAGCTAGTCTTGGCTCAAGGTTAATCAAATCCATAACCGAAAGGTTATAAATTGTCAAGCTTGGCCCTTCAAAATCCAAATTTGCCACGAAAATTATGTTGGAGGGCATCATACCCATCCAAATTTATTTTGCACATTATTCCCAAGGTAGGTCCCTGGAAACACTGTTCATGCCAACGCACTAAACACTGTCCACGGACCACTACACACGTCCCCTAAACCATAGATGTTGCTTATTTGGAAATTGGAGCAGAAGCCACCAATAATTCCTGCTGCCATAGTGCCACTGCACTTAGCCATAACGTTGGCGACAAGTCCGCCAGTGAATATTACTGGCGCTTGCTGCTTGCATGTGAGCTTCATCCAAATCCATCGCCACGTAAATTCTTTGCTTCTTCGTCAAATTCTTGATCACAAATAATTAGCACCGCCCACCCATTATCGATTGGACGATTGCGCATCTCCTTTCCTTCGGTGTTAGTGCTTCAGCTTTCCGACCATTTTGTATGCTATGGAGTTGAATATTTGCGGGTTCAAATTTTATTGCTTGCCTAATTAGTTCATAAGGGATAATTTTTTTCCTAATCTTTGCCTAATTATTGTGAATTTGATGCCTATTGTTATGAGTATTCATCTAAATATGTGTCACCCTGATAGATGCTAGCTAATTATTATTATTATTATTGACTGTTATTTTGTTTAGAATGAAAGATTGATACTTGACAAGTTGCAATTTTCGGCTAACACCACTTAAATGCTACCGAATTAAACCTGTGTGTTCGACAAAAAAATTAAACCTGTGCGTTGAAAACCATTGAAGGACTAATCACACGAACAGCTAGCATGCTATGGGCATATTATAATAATAAATAATGACTATAATAATAATGCTAGAAAAGAATCCTAAGAAAGAAAGGAAGGTAGGTTCCAAGAAGAAGGGACGCTGTGCCTCTTGCCAGGGCACATAAAACATTTTTAAAGGATGAGATCAAAGCTCAAAAGTTAGCCCCTTCCCAGGACACTGCCTAGTCTTAATGGCTATGTCGACCTTAGTGTATATATATATAAATATAAATACTTTCTCCAGCTGCATCCGCAAGCACAAGCGCCTTTCGATCGCCCTTAGAAATACCCTTCATACGTACACAAACCCCATCGTCAATTCAAAGTCGGAAACATTCACTAGTCACCAAGAAATAAAAGCAAAAGCAACTTCACCTTCTCATTATGGCTTCAATTTCCCATTTCACCATTTTTGTTTCACTTCTTGTGCTATTCTCTATGCTTCGCCCTGCTCTAGCCACAACAAGAAAACTTGCTGCTCTGGTTCAAGAACAACCTCTTCTGCTTTACCACAACGGCCCACTTCTTAAAGGCAATGTCACCATTAATCTAATTTGGTATGGCAAGTTCTCTCCGATCCAGCGCTCCATAATCGTTGACTTTCACAACTCTCTCAATTGGGTCAAAGCTCCATCGCCTTCGGTATCGTCCTGGTGGGAGACCACCGGAATGTACAGAGGAGGTTCATGCTCCGTCATCGTAGGGAATCAGGTGCTTGATGAGAATTACTTTCTTGGAAAATCACTCAAAATGGCACAGCTTGTAACGTTGGCCTCCATAGCTAGCCAAGGTAAAAATCCAATCAATTTCGTTTTTACATCTGCTGATGTGGCGATTGAGGGATTTTGCACGAGTCGATGTGGGGCACATGGATCGGGTACGGGCAATGGCGAGTTCGCCTATGCTTGGGTAGGTAACTCACTGACTCAGTGCCCCGGTCAGTGCGCATGGCCTTTCCACCAGCCCATTTACGGACCGCAAAATCCCCCTTTGGTCTCTCCCAGTGGCGATATTGGAATTGACGGAATGATCATTAATTTGGCCACGGTTTTGGCGGGAACGGTGACGAATCCGTTTAATAACGGGTACTTTGAGGGGAGCGCTGGCGCTCCACTAGAGGCAGTGAGCGCGTGCACGGGTATTTTTGGAAACGGAGCACACCCGGGATATCCTGGGGAGGTTTTGGTGGACAAAACGACAGGAGCTAGCTACAACGCATTGGGTATGAATGGGCGTAAATATCTGCTCCCTGCAATGTGGGACCCTCAGACCTCCACGTGCAAAACCCTCTTGTAAATAAAATAAAATATAAAATTCATAACCATATTTAGTTTATAATTTGTAGGTATGCACTTTGATAATGTATGTACTGATGTAATGTATGTACTGATGTAGATATAGAGAGTTTTGTTTTTTTTTCAAGTGTTACGTTGTATATTAGAATGTTAATGTATGTTATAATTATTATAAATGCTCATTCCAAGTGGTTCTATATTCTACTACTAAAATAAGAGAACATTTTTCGAGCCGTGCGATTTTGGGCTTAAACGTAACAAATGGTCCATTTCTCATAGTGGGACTCGGAGTAGGAGATCAGGGTAGCCTAACAATATGAGTGGGCCCAGCACCTAATGGAAAGTAGCCCATAGTAGCCCGCCTTCTCCAAGTGGAAACTGGAAAGTAGAGTTCGTCAACCCTCTTCCCTTCCCTTCCCTCCCGCTCCCCCCATTCCGCTCCACCAAAAGCCACCGGTATGGAAGAGCCCCACCACCACCACCACCCCCAGCAGCATCAAGACCCTCCTAAGTCACCTACGGCCTCTCCACCATCATGCACCAGCAGCACTTGCGCCAAATGCGGGGGCCCAACGGCCTTCCCTTCGCCGCCTCAATCTTCATGGCCAGAAATGTCTCCGCCTCCTGCTTACCGCCCAATCCGTTATCCGGCTATCAATCTTCCTCCCAACAACTCCCAAGCTATAATCCTCGCTCCTGTCCCTCAATCACAAAAGGTCCCTACTATTTCCCCTCCTTACAACTTCCAATCTCCCTCTAAGAAAATTCAAAACCCCGATGGTATTCGCCACTTCCAGGAATCCGCTTCCGGGAAGAACTTCCTCGGCTTCGTTGTTGCTCTTTCGGAATCTATCCGCCGCCACAAAATCTCCGATCCCTCCCATGAATCGCCCACCGTAAAGGCGATACTCTCCATTCTTCAAACCCTAATGCAGTGGATTGAGGAAATTCCTCCGGTTCAACAAGCAGCTCGCTATGGCAATGTCTCGTACCGAACCTGGCATAGCCGTTTGGAGGAAAATAGCGAATCGTTGATGCTTCAATTTTTACCTGATGATTTTAAATCTGCAACGGTCGAGATTGTTCCTTATTTCACCGATAGTTTTGGCAATTCAAGCCGGATTGATTATGGTACTGGCCACGAGACTAATTTCGCAGCGTGGTTATACTGCCTGGCAAGGATGGGAATTATTAAGGAAGAGGATTATCATGCTGTGGTGGCTCGCGTTTTCGTAAATTACCTTGAGCTAATGAGGAAATTGCAATTGGTTTACTGTTTGGAGCCTGCGGGTTCACATGGTGTTTGGGGGCTTGATGATTATCATTTCTTGCCCTTTATATTTGGATCATCGCAATTGATTGATCACAAGTATATGAAGCCCAAGTCAATTCACAACGAAGATATTTTGGAAAATTTTTCAAAAGAGTTCATGTACCTTTCTTGCATTGCATTTATCAAGAAGGTGAAAAAGGGGTTGTTTGCTGAACATTCGCCATTATTGGACGACATCAGTGGGGTGCCTAATTGGAACAAGGTGAATAGTGGGTTGCTTAAGATGTATAAGGCTGAAGTGTTGGGGAAAGTTCCCATCATGCAACACTTTCTGTTTGGGTGGCTCATTAAGTGGTATGTGTTTTTCTCTCCTTTATTACTGCATCCAATATTTCATTCAATTTGGTTTACCTAGGCAGAAATATAAATTTTGGAAATTTTAGTTAACGTTTTAATCAAGTGTTTGTTGCTTTTTGATCAGTGGCTGTGAAAGAAATAGTTTATTGAGACATAGATACTTGGCATAACATTTTGATGATTTGAAATATGGTTATGAGGCACTGTGCTTAAATTTATTACTAGAAGAAAATAAAATTGAAATTGACATTAAGTGCAAACATGTCCAGCACATTTTTAGTCAGCACATTATCTGCAGGATTCTTTATTTGTTTTCTGAATTACATTAGTCCATTAGCTTTGTTCACGAGTATCTTACATTTATGGTGAATGTTTGTTTAGTTACAACAGCAGAATTGATGTATTTATGGTTTTAGATGTGTCTTTTTGCTTAGTTTGGAACACTTGGTGTGTGGTTAAGTTTTTATTTGTGGCTGTCTCCTTACATTTCACATTCACATTGCCGCAATATCATGGCAAATGGCAAATTCAATGGACTTATGGTTATAGTGCTTTGATCCTGTGAGAGGAATCTTCATTCTTCAGTTTTTATGTTTGATAGTGGCAGTGTCTTCTTGATGACTTGGATACTATTTGTCTGGTCAATTTCATGAGTAGAAGTATTTAGAATGCTACATGTTACTGGGGTTGGCTTATGATCTGAACTAGTTGTTGCCTTAATCATTGCAAAGCTTATTATTGAGTTTTATGGTTGATTTTTATTATTCTTTCTTTCTTCCAGGGAGTAGAATGTATTATCAGGCTCAATAGGATCGATCAAGAGAAAGCATTTTCCACCTGATCTCACCGAGCACTATTAATGGTTGCCAGTTTAACTTATCATAAGCACTATTAATGGTTGCCAGTTTAACTTATCATACATTTTATAACATGAATTAATTTGATTTTCCTGCTCAACCTTTTTTCTTCTCTTGCCTCTTTTATTGGCCATACAGATGCAGTGTCAGAGGTCAGTGCCTGCGTTTTTGTTGAACAACTTATATTTGATGTTAGTACACAAATTACAAATTGAGTAGTTAATGGGATGAAATTCTATGTTAACGTTTGATTTTAGACAAATGTTATACAAATGTGCATGGTTTTTCTTTCCTTGTCACTAGATCAATTGTTGTGATAGACGGATAATCAAAAGTGGAATGCTGTGCCAAGCGTGATGAGCATTGTTAGAAAACATGTATCTGTTTTTTCTTTCCTTGTCATTAGATCAATTGTTGTGATAGACTGATAATCAAAAGTGAAATGCTGTGCCAAGTGTGATGAGCATTGTTAGAAAACATGCATCTGTATTGTGTGCAGTGGGGATTCACATTCTTTTTTAACATTTATTATTATTATTATTATTATTATTATTAATTGAGACCTTTACACATTCTTTCTATTGTTGCATCATATATTATGCCCTTTTGAAGGCCTTTCTCGGGTACAAAAGAATTGCATACTTGAATGGTGCGTGCGCCCGTAGGACTTTGCTATTTCGTAGGAGTTCCGTTTCATGGTCGTTGGGTAGGAGTCATCTATTTTCTATTTATATGCTAGAAATAAATTTCCTTCTTTGGGAGATAAAAGTCATGGGTAGGTTTTAGGATCTATAGCAGACTGCTGACCGGTAAGGCAAGTTGTTTTTTTTTTGTTTTTTTTGAGTTAAGAGACTCTAGAGTCTAGACTATGCCTTGGTACTGGGTAGTTGAAACTTGAAAGGCAAGGTGTCATTTTATCTCCATGGTTGGGAGGTTAAAAAATGATTTTTTTTAAAAAAAAAATATTTTAAACAATGTTAAAAAATTTATAAATGATTTAATTATGTTAATTTTTTTAGTTAAAGCATATGAAATTTAATTATAATTAATTTTTAATATTTTTTAACTAATATATTTTAAAAAATATTTTTTAATAATAATTTTAATTATAATGTTAAATAAATCCCTTGTATCTTTTAAGATTTGCAACTAGTGGTGTTGTAGCTCATTTGCCTTGATTGGATTATTAAGGATAAATTTTCCGCTGTCATTCAACTATGCTAATCGTTTTATTTTAGTTGTTATATTTCAATTTATTTTAATAAAATTACTTTATTTTTTATTTTTTTCCACCAGTAGTCCCTAGATTAGAATTTAATAGAATTTGTGTGTCTTATATATTGTTTTAAATTATATAAAAAAAATTATATCTTTGTTAGGGATTGAAATTTGTTGTTTTCTTTAGTTTTTTTTTTTTTTTAAAATAGATATTAGTAAATGTAATAATCAGTGTAGGGATAAATTTGATTTTTTGCTTTGGTTTTTAATTTGATCTGGTAAGGGAATAATTTTTTTTTTTTTTTATGATTTAAAACTATATAAGACACACCATATAAGAGTCCTATTGGAAATTCAATCGTATTTTAGTTTGATTAATTGGTAGTGAAAAAATAGAAAATGAGTGATTTTATTAAACAAATTAAAGTATTGTATGTGAAATGAAACATTTAACAATTTGAGTTGAGTGATTACTGGAGAAATTTATTCTATTATTAATTATAATAGTGAAAGGAAAAAAAGGATGCTGCAATTACTCTATAATATAATACTTGTGGTGCGTTTGATGGAGGTTGAAGGGGCTAATACTTAAATAGTTAATTCCTTTATTTTGAAAACTTTTGGAATAAAATCGTTTTATGTGTAACAAAATTATTATAATTATTAATTATAATAAATTTTATATAAAGAGCATTATGATCAATGATCAAAATCAGATGTCGTATATACAATGGTTACATTGAATTTAACGAACAACAGTTAGTTTAACGAGTAAAAGTTAGTGTAGCTTTATTAATCCGTCCTTCAAAGTTAAAATGAGTGAAAAAATGGTGATTTATTTTATTGAAAATATTTTTTTTATATTTTATAGCGTGTGATATACTTAAAAAAATAGATTAATAAAAAATATTTTTTTATCAAATAGAAATTAATTTTTTTTTACAAAATAAATAGAGTTTTAATTATATTAATATTTATTATAATATTAAATAATAAAAAAATTAATTAATTAATTATAATTTATATTTATTAAACAATAATAGAAAAATGAAAAAGGCATTAAATATGATATAACTTTTAATTAATAATAAATATAATTTAATATCATTCAATAATTTATAAGCTTATAAATCAATATAATGTACTTAAATAATCTTTAAATATAATCAAATTTAATTAACATTCATTTATGTAATATTCTATTTATAATGTATTCATAACATAATAAATAATTATATGCAATACAAAGGATGTTTCTATATTTATTTAATATAAAATAGAGTAATACTATTTTATCTCCAAAAATTATTTTTTATTTTATAAATTTGATGTAAAGTTTTTTTTTATATATAAATTTTACTTTATGTAAAATAGAATAATCATAAACTCAACTATTTGTACACACGCACTCTGTTTTCTTTTTAATAATAATAATAAAAAATACTTTGCTTTAAAAATTTATACTTCACAATTTTTTTTTATCTCATACAATTTGCGTAAAGTGTTACTTAATTTTTACAAAATAATTATCTTTTAAAAAATATATTAAAATAATAGAAAAATGGTGATATATACTTCAAAAATATGTATGAATATAGCATTTTTTAGATTAATATAATAAGAACTTATAATTAAGTAATAGCAATGAATTAAATGATTTATTTTTAATAAAAATTTAGTACTATTATAATAAATTTAAAATAACACTATATTATATTATTTATAATATATATGTTTATATTTATATAAAGTGTTATTATTTTTTATTAATTTAATTTTTTTAAATAATTACTTTTTTTAAAAAGATATCACTTTACGTAAAACTTATGAGATAAAATACACAAATTTTGTGAAGCATGAACTTTTGTTAAGCAAAATAATCTTAAACAAAATAATTATGGAAATTAAAACTAATAAAAGTTAAAATCACTTTGCTATATATAAAATTATATCGATCGCAATTAGTAAAAGCTGAAAATACTTTGCTGGGCAATATTATATCAAACTATTAAAATGAAAGAGTGACAGTTCTAACATAATTGTTAATATATAGATTTAAGAGACAAATAATGGCAATATTTATAGTAATTCACCTAAAATTAAATCATAAAAATCGACTCATGCGATAAGTTATTAAAGATTATAGTATATTTTTTTTATACATAAAAATAATACTCTTTCTTTTACAAAAATATATATATTTTTTTTATAATATAGAAAATAAATCTTATATTATTGTCAGAAATATAAAAAAAAAATGAAAATAAATAGTATCGCAATATGGTTTGGTTTTTAAAAAATTTCAAACTTGTGGGCCAAACGAGAAGGATAAAAGAATTAGTATAATATACCAATACCAGCGTCAGAAACATGTAGTTCTAGCCACATTCGGATAGGGGATGGACTATAATAAATTTTATAAAATTTAATTTTATTTATATATTAAAAATATTTTTTAATTTAAATAATAATTATTATCCTATAATTAATTTGTCATCACATAAAATTGCAGTTGTGTCTCCTTCCCGTGCTCTCAGAGAGCGGGTCTCCTCTCTTAGTTTCTGGGACTGAGATGTATATATATATATATATATATTATTTTGTTGCAGGTCGGTGTAATGTCAAAGGGACCTGTCTTTAGGGACCTCTGTGTACCATGGAAGCTGTCTAGACGAGGATTGATCTGATTGGTTGAGTGTGCAGAGAATTTATGTCTTTGGCAAGTGAAACCTCTGGGGTCTTTACCCACTAAAAACTGCCCGACTCTATGGCTGAGAAAATGCTGAAGAGCTCTTCATAGCCCTCTTTCTCTCTGCTGCATCCCCGGCATCTCCATGGTTACTGTGAGTTTCAACTGAGTTGTTTTTCTGCTCCAGTTCACTCATCTTTGTTCAAACTTAGCTTACATGGCCATTGTTCTTCCTTGACAGTTAGATCTAGTGATTGGCTTTGATGTTGGGGTCCTTCCTAATGGCTGCCTCCTGGTTGCTGCCTTACTAGGGTTGGTTGCTAGGCTTGGGCTGATGTTGTATTGGGTTTGTAGGAATCTATGTTTTAGGTCATGGGGTTGAATTATGATTTGTGCTTGGACCTCATTTAGTTTCTTTGCTTGTTTATCAGGCTTATTGTGGCTCTATAATATTTGGATTGTAGCCCTATAATGTCTTTCATATATATATATATATATATATATATATATATATATATAGAAAGGGTAGGGTGTGCCCCCAGAAAATCAAACATTATTTGAAATTAATTTTAGCGGAGGAATTGCACAACTTCAATAGAAATCGAATTAAGCTGATGAAACCCTTCTTCACCTTGAACAGCCAAGTTAGCTAAAACATCAGCCACCTTATTGGCCTCTCTACAGCAGTGAAGAAACTCAACCTTCCAAGGTAATTGAAGCAACTGTCTACATTGAGAAACAAGACCCCCAAGACGCAAATTTATAATGCCTCTTTTACTATCAATGCAATCTCTATCTTTAGATTTAAAAAATAAAACATAAAAAATCTCAATGACAGTATTATTATTTATCTGAAAAATCAGACTCCTCGCTCTCTGCCTACAATTTAGGTTGTTCAATTTCGATAAGATTTTACCTAAAATTCTGATTTAATATAATTTCGTTTCAATTTTTAATAAAAAATTAAAATATAACGAAAATAATAAATAAAAATTTGATTTGATTATTATATTGGCGATTTTTTTTTTTATTCCAATATGATAGAGTACGGTTTTCAATTTGATTAGGTTCAATAACCCCATAAACAGTACACAATCCATACCCACCCAGGCAATCTCTTACCCATTTTCGCTTCTGTATTTATCAAAATCAAATTAAAAATAAAATAAATAATTGAATATGTGTTTGTTTTGTTGGGTGTAACAATTTGGTGTATCATTAATGTTTTTTTTTTTTTGTCGAAATCACTCATGTTTATTATGGTACCAAAACTTTCAGGATGAGATCAAAATTACATTAGCTTTATCCGTGACATGATGTTGACGTAAAAGACGATTGGAACCACATGGCCCAACGACCATCAAATCAATGAAACAAACGCGTACACAAGTACGTATAACGGGGAAATGTATAGTAGTAGATTACGATCTTTATTGCTACCCAGCAGGATACCGTACGTTTTTGGTCTCTGTGTTATGGTGGTGGAGGTGGTGTAGAACTGTAGAGTGCAAAGTATGAGCAGCTGGTGGAGCCTGATCCTGAGCTCAAATCTTGCCAAGTTGGCACCTGAAATGCAACTTTTTCAAGGCTAAAAAACCAAAGTCCAAATATCTCATGGTCATGGGCCTAGACCAACGTCATCTTGAACTCCGTGGAATGCCCTACCCTGCCAGTTCACGGTTCTACAAGACCCATTTGGAACTTGTAAACATTCATGTCGCAATTCGCTAAAATCTGCACAAAATCTGCACAAATGTCAAGCGGCTTGAGTCTTATTCAAAGTTCAAACCTATACTTCAGAGGAGAAATAAATATACTAAAACAGTGCTTGTGAAACAAAACTGTAATTAGCACGAGCTTTGAGTGCTTGACACTTCTGAATCTCTATAATAAAACGCTCCCATTGGATATTTTCTTTTTCTTTTTGTCTCTGTTTTTTTCTCTTGCTGCAAAATATTCCATTTTCTGGTGGGTATTTAACTCGTACGTTTATACTTCCCGCTGTATTTTGCTTTTACACGCTTTGTTTTTACCATTTGGTTCTTGTATTGTTAGGTGGGCAGATGCGGGCTCCACTAATTTTGTAGCTTTCTCTGTTTCTTTTTACCCCACCGCCTTCTCTCTCTGTTTTATTTTTGCCTGCGTTTGTGGGGGATAAATCGGTGACCCTGTTGCAGAACCCAAATCACAGAGAAACTAAGAAAGCCAGAGTCTTCCAAGGGGGGGAAAATTGCTTCTTTTTCTTCAAGGTGTTTATGCAAATACGTCGAGACTTGTTATTACTTTATATCTCTCTTTCTTTGTCCGTTGCTTACCCCAGAAAACACACTCTGTTTCAGGGTTGTTTGAATTGCAAGAACATGCAATTTCTTGTCTTTTGCTTCTCATTCATTTCAACCATTCAGAGTTTTAGCTTAAACTCATCATCACCCGCTCGCTTCCCGCCGTAATAGACATGCAAATGATGTTTCTAACCAGTTTTCTTGTGTGGATCTAGCTTCATGGATCTGTAAAGCTACTTAGCGTACATCTTATTCGTGCTTTGATTTGCAGTTTATTTCTTGATTTCCCTCTCCCGATCAATTTTTTTTTGCCGTTTCTTTCGTTTTATCCAGATTTTAGTCCTCTTTTTTTACTGTAATTGGAAATTTTTAATCTTTTGGGTCCTAATGTCTTCATTTGGTTTACTGATGTTGAATGATTAATATAAATATACAAGCTTTGTTATTTTTTTCTCATTTTTTTGGTAATTTAGTTCCTTATCTGATCTCTTTCCCTTGCATGTAACCTACTAATATCATTGTCGATTTTTTTTCTCTTATGTTTGATAATTAAAAGATATTTTGTTACTGAAAATTAATTGCGTGTATCTCAGATCTTTTGTGTTTTTCTTTTAGTTTTGGATTCTTGAATTCTGCAGATTTCCCTTCAAAGTTCTCTTGTAGGATTAACCCTTTCTGATGATATCCATAAATGAGATTCAAGAGGTCTGTGTCATGCTTGGATTAACTTTGGATTTCCCCTACATTTGTGTTATTTGATTCTACAGGCAAAATATATGGACGAGGCAAGTGATTATCGCTGTTGGGATGAGCTGATACCAGATGCCCTTGCTCTAATCTTTAGAAATCTTTCTCTACAAGAGATACTAACAGTGATCCCAAGGGTTTGCAAATCATGGGGCAGAGCAGTTTCAGGGCCATATTGTTGGCAAGAGATAGACATCGAGGAATGGAGTAAAAGTCGCCAGCCTCACCACCTTGATCGCATGCTTCGAATGTTGATCACTCGAAGCTGTGGATCCCTCCGCAAGCTCTCTGTCACTGGCATTTCCAATAATTCTATTTTCTCATTCCTCGTTGAGCAGTAAGCTGAACTAAACTTGTTTGATCAAACTTCAATTTTCAATTGCTAAGCTCTTCATGAAATCTTGTAATCTGCTCGCAATTTCTAGTTTAGGTGCAGCGCGGTTTGCTTAATAGGTGATCTTGATTGCTTCTCTATTCTGTGTTCATTTAGGATCTTCTCAATGCAGATGTGAAAACATGTCTCGTTTTGATCTTTATTTGTTTGTTATGTTTGCAATGCTCAAATGTATTTATTGTAGCTGTTCCTCGTTGTAATTGCTATCTGTGGAGCTGGCTTTGTATCATCATTAGGCGAAGACTTTTAATGGTGGCATTCTCTAATCAGAAACCTAGTGACTTGGGTTTTTTCTTTTTTGGTTTTGCAAGTGCTGGATCCCTTGAGAATTTGCAAGTGCCAAGAAGCGAAATAAGCGATTCAATTGTTGAGCAGATTGCTGGAAAACTTTCAACAATCACTTTCTTGGATGTGAGCTATTGCAATAAAATCGGTGCTCAAGCTTTAGAGACCATTGGAAAACATTGTAAATTGCTTCTGGTCCTGTACCGGAACATGGAGCTATCATCTTCAGCAGACCAGTTCCCACTAGATGATGAGGCTCGTGCCATTGCTGCCACTATGCCTAAGCTGAAGCATTTAGAAATTGCTTACCATCGCCTCAGCGGCAAAGAAAGCGTGTTGAAGATCCTTTCAAGCTGCCCTGAGCTCGAGTTTGTGAATTTGACAGGATGCTGGAATGTGAAACTTGATAGCAACTTCCTCAAGGAGAAGTTCCCAAAAGTGAGAGTTTTGGGGCCTCATCTACTAGAGGATCTACTAGACGCTGCTGAGCGCTTTGCTTCGTATTGATGAAATGTGGGATGATGAGCAAAGGCTGGAGGAGCTTGAGTTCAGGTTCTATGAAGGAATTGAGTATGCTGAATTATATGGTTGGCCTCCATCTCCATAGTATCATTTATTCACTTCTCTGTTATTTGTAGGGTGCTTCCTTCATGCTTTATGAATATGTATGTTTCAATAGGAATGAAGTTGTATGCTTTGTGTCTCTCCCTAGCTACCTAAAGTCTCTCTTAAATAATAAATAATAATTTAGGACCTAGGAATTGGCTCTCAGATATTTTTAGAGGGTAATTGTTGGTCTGTTCATTGAGCCCAGGTGAGCAAACAACTTTAAACCTATTCAATTCAAACGCTATCCACAAGCTTAGGCTTCTC
Source organism: Hevea brasiliensis (assembly GCF_030052815.1). NCBI lineage: Eukaryota > Viridiplantae > Streptophyta > Magnoliopsida > Malpighiales > Euphorbiaceae > Hevea > Hevea brasiliensis. The sequence continues at coordinate 8,493,461 of NC_079504.1, read as the reverse complement.
TTTCCTTTGGACAGTCACTTCAAGGGTAACTAAAGGAGCAAAGTTAGGCTTTTTGACTTTCGGCAGTGTTATCAGATCTGGCTCGGATTTTGATATGGCTGAGGGATAGGGTTGGATTCTGACGTTTGAGGTATATCACTTTTAGTTTAATCAATAAACTACTAACTCAATTAGGGAATTATAAAAATAAATAATTAAATATTATATTTATTAAATTAATTTTAAATAAATAACGTAAATTTAATTAATTAATTTTAAATTTTAATATTAAACTTTCAATACTTATTACATTGTATTTTTACATATTTTTAATAATTTTTTTTAAATTTATATAAAATATTTAAATTTTAAATATTGTTACTAAGTATTTTTTATTTTAGCATTTACAAATAATTTACGAGATAAAAATGTTTTTATAAATCAGTAATACCTTTTTCAAAATTAAAAAAATATATATATTATTTTATAAATTTGTCATATTTTTATAAATAAAAAGGTTACACCTAAACACTAATTTAAGTGGTTTTAAAAAATATATTTATTTCAATACTTAAAATTTTAAATTTATTTTTTTTTTATATTTATCAACAAGCTTAAAAGCTTCAAATTCTACTTAAAAAAAAAAAAAGGCTTTTCAAACCCTTTTATTACTATCCAAAAGATATTCTCTTTAATTAATAATTAATGATTAAATCATTTTAATGATAATGATTTGTGAAGGCATAAGCTTTTTGAAGCATAAATGCCCAGCAGAAGATATCTAAATTGTCTGGATACAATTTAAGGAATTGAAGTGGTAATGGGTCACAACTAAAATAATAAACTCCACCAACTATATCAATTTGTAGGGTATCTATCCTTTTCCAAGGGTAAAACTGAAGCAATAAATGCAGTGGAATGTGGACAGTGTTTAAAATTATGGGTTGCCCCATAATGCTTCATATTCCTCTCTCTCGCAGATATGCCCTACCACAGAATAAGCAGATGCACATGAAGCTGATTCGAAGACTTGAATTAGAACCAGACCCTGCTATAAGAGAGGCTGATCTTCTGTCCGTCCTTCCTTCCCAAGTCTTTGAAATTGTTTTTAAGAGAAAGGAGAGAAGAGATTGGGCTTGACTCAGGTAGTGACTAGTGAAGCTGAATTAAAATGGACAGCTTCTCATGGGCCAAGACACTCAGTGGACCAACAAGGATGTGAGTTCAAGGATTCAAATTTCAAGAGATTGGTTTGGAACTCATCAATAGAATGGGGCCCATTGGGCCTGGCCCATCTCCATGCTTTGCAACACAAGTAAATCTATTAAACCTTAGACAGGTAAAGAAAATAGTATAAAGTTGAATTGCTTTGAAAAATTATAAACAAAAGTATCATTATAAAGCATTTTGTAAGTAATAAATTGAGCTGCTCTATTACAATCTCTATGCACAAAATGAAAATCACACACATCTAAATCATCAGTTAAGACTGATAAAATAGAATTTAATCAATATTGACAATATATAAGTTTTTGCTATATTATAACTCTAAAATATATTTAATTGTATAATTGAGTGAGATGGTACAAATATAAATTTTTTACTCTTGATTCTAGAGTGGGATTGAATAAAATTATTTAAAAAAAAAGAAAATATATACAAATATTGTATTCAATAATTTTTAAAATTCATAAATTATAAGTTTATTATTTTAAAAATAAAATTATTGTCCAAACTCGATTTATTATGAATTTAAAATATAAGGAGTGCCTCTTTCTATTTCTGAATTTTTGTTTACATAAAAAGCTGCACAACTCCAAGGAGATCTAGATTCTGTAATTAATCATTTTTTCTTTAAATCCAAGATTTCTGAACGACAGTGTTGTTCTAGTTCAGCATTCATTTGGATTGGTCTGACTTTTGTAGGTATCTGTTTTTCATTGAAATCATTTTCATAACTCAAAAACCTCCAGAAGATTTTCTTTTCATCCTCAATCAGATCACCTCCAGAAAATATTTGATACAAATTACCATTGTTTTTTCAAAAGATTTCAAAATCAATACAATTGCCTTATTTGATACAGGAGCAGATTTGAACTGTATTAAAGAAGGAATTGTTCCAAAGAAATTTCACGAAAAAACCACAGAAAAACTTTCAGCTGCAAATAATTCAAAAATGGCTATTAGCTATAAGACAGAAGCCTCCATAGCTAATGGTGATTTTCTTTTCAAAACCTCATTCGTAATTGTTCAAGATATTCATCATAGTGTAATCTTAGGGACTCCTTTCATTAACTTGATAACTCCCTACAAGGTTAACGATGATAGTATCTCTTTCAAAACTACAAAACAGACTCTTGTTTTCCCTTTCGTTACAAAACCAAAAACAAGAAATCTCAATATTATAAAAGCTTGTTCCATTTATAATAATGAGATTAATGTTTTAATAGAGGGAAAAAGGCAACACTTGTTGTATTTACAGCAAGATGTTTCCTTTCTCCTGGGTTTTGGAAATAGGTTTTGTCTATTTACCTTTCTGGGCCTGATTGGCCTGAGTTATGTTTTGTAGGGCCTGAAGAACTTCAGGAGATTTGGACAGTGATTCTATCCATTTTTGAATCTGGCTATCTGTTTCTGGAGCCTGAGATTCAATGAATTTTGTTTGATCTTCTTCTTCTGCTTCGACCATGTCTGCCCAAGTTTGAATAGGTTTTGCAGAAGAGATGATTGGTTTTGTAGGGTTTGGTTTTGTAGAGGCTGAGGCTGGTTTTGTAGAGGCTGAGGCTTCAGCCTTGGTATTTTTCTTTCTGGGCATTGGCCTGTTTTGAAGAAATTCTATGGTTAGAAAGTCTGGGATGGAATTTGTATAGCTTCTCCCTCTTCAAGCTTCTCCCTTTCAAGCTTCTCAAGCCGAGAGAATTCGAAGAAGGTCCTGAAGAAGTCTCACCCGAGGTTCAGAAGGAGCAAGAAGGTTGATTCACTTCCCATCCTGCCCTACCTCTACCTCACCTACAAACCTACAAACCCTGTAACTTCCTTGTAGTAGATCTTAAGAAGCTCATGTGCTGAGCAACCTTTGTAAGTCCTACCCGGAATTACATCTCCAAAACCTTTGTACAAATCTTACAAATTTATAAGATTTTGAAGTAAGTTTTCTTCAATTTCTTTTACAAAGTTTCAAATTTATTGCTTTAGCATGCATATGGTCGGTTCAACCGCCTGAACTGCATAAATATACGTATATATATTCATAACGGACTGGCTCTGCCGCCTATTGAGTATATACATGTATATTCATATTTAAATTTCAAAGTTTAATTTTCATTTCTGAAGATTTCCTTTCTTGTGCATTTTGTTTATTTCTTTAATTATTTATATATTGTTCAAGATCTAGATTTTGTTCCGAGTCGAGAAAGATAGTTAATAGTGAAGAAATAGTAATCGAAAATTTTGAAAAATGTATAGATAATTGGGAAATTCCAAAAGTACAAAAGGATCAAATCTATCAGACTACAAAACTCAATTTTTTCAAAACTGATTTCACAATCAAAACTGAAGAAAGAGATCTTCAGATTACAAAACCTTTTGAGACGATTTCTCTTCTGTCTCAAAAATCCTTACAAAAACACCGTGAAAAACAATACAAATATATCCACATAGGTTTAGTCCAAGTTGGAATTAAACCGCTTACAAGACTAATTCTTGATTTTTTAAAAGCATGTGAACATTTTTTGTATTTTCTTCAGATTCAATTTTAGATTCTGAATTGGATGAATTATTAATTAATCCATCTTTTTGTAAAGACACATTTTTTTCAGACTCCTGGTTGGAGTTTGAAGAGGAAGTTGTAGAATTAGTACTCAAATTTTGAATGACTAGTTCTCATAATATTCTTTTTGAATTTCTTCTCTTTGATCATCAAAATTTTTGAAAAACCATATTTGCTTTTTATGATTCTTAGATGAATAAAAATCATTACGCAAATATTGTCTGTCTACTTCAAATTCTTTTTCAAGCACATTAAGTTCATGGTTGGTTTTTTGAATTTCGACCCCAAGATGGACAGAATACAATCATCAGAAGGTTCAAGGTAAAATGGTGGGATTCATTTAATATCCCAGAAACAATTACAAACCAAGGAGTAAAAACCTGGCTTAAGGGAAAAAACCTTTTGCCACCAACTCCTATATAAAACTTTTCAAATCAATTATTTTTGGCCCAAAGATCACATGCTATGGCAAGATTAGCAGGAGCTAAAAATGATGAAGAATATTTTGCAATAATGGAACAATTATTGCAAAACAGAACCAATTCTTCTGCAGCCAATTCTGACTCAGAACCCATCATAGACTTGGGAGATGATGATGAAGAAGGTTGTGGTACCTCTTCACAAATACAAAATCTGTTGTAAAAAGAGTGGTCCAAGCTCCACTCCGATAAAAAAAAAAAAAAGAAAAAAAAAAAAAAAAAGAAAAGAAAAGATTTAAGACCGGCAAAAGAAATTTATGGCGGCAAAATTATCTATCTTGTTTTTATTCTCTTTTCTACTTTTATTTTTACTCTTTGTAAATTTGAACTTTTACCTTTCTCTTTATTCTCTTTTGTAATCATTTTTACTTTGTTTTCTTTTACTTTATTTCAAAACCAGACAGGACACTGTTCACCTGTCATATCTTGTACTGTTCACTTTTTACTGTTCGCATGTGAAGGAGACATGAATCACTGTTCACACGTGAAGGCATCAAGTGGCAGACACTGTTCAAACTTTCTGAAATTACAAAAATGCCCCTGGACCCTTCTATTTAAGAAGGCATTCATCCAAGGCAAAGGCAGAGAGCTTTCTTTGGAACTTCAGAGCTTTTACAAAGGAGCCAAAGCCTCTCCAAGCTTCTCCATCCATCCCCAAGCATCTCAAGTCCTAGAGAGTTCTCGCCGAGGTTCAGAAGGAGCAAGAAGGTCGATTCACTTCCCATCTAGCCCTACCTCTACCTCACCTACAAACCTACAAACCCTGTACTTCCTTGTAGTAGATCTTAGGAAGCTCATGTGTTGAGCAACCTTTGTAAGTCCTACCCGGAATTACATCTCCAAACCTTTGTACAAATCTTACAAAAATTTATAAGATTTTGAAGTAAGTTTTCTTCAATTTCTTTTACAAAGTTTCAAATTTATTGCTTTAGCATGCATATGGTCGGTTCAACCGCCTGAACTGCATAAATATACGTATATATATTCATAACGGATTGGCTCTGCCACCTATTGAGTATATACATGTATATTCATATTTAAATTTCAAAGTTTAATTTTTATTTTGTTAAGTATATATATTCTTAACGGACTGGCTCTGCCGCCTATAGAATATATATATTTCTTTAATTTACAAATTTTCATTTCTGAAGATTTCCTTTTTTGTGCATTTTGTTTATTTCTTTAGTTATTTATATATTGTTCAAGATCTAGATTATTGCTTCTTTTCTGTTAGCTCATCCCCCTTTCGATCTTTGGGTACTCCTTGGTATCAGAGCCTGGGGGGAAAAGGTTCTATTTAAGGTTCGGATTCACATTTAAACATTTTGAGAGGTTGGTAAGATGATCTTAAGGTGATAAGACAGCTTCTTTAGAGGTGTAAATAGGCCTGGGTTGTAAGTCCGTGTTTAGCCAGAGAGGCGTTTTAGAGGCGATGATTCTGGTGCGGTTACCTCACTTAACTCAAAAGATCAACCTGGTAAAATTCTTTAAGTATGAATCCAATTTTCTGTAGGACAGTTTCTTCTTCAAACTCTTCTACCTCGTCCTCAGAGTCGAGAAAGATAGTTAATAGTGAAGAAATAGTAATCGAAAATTTTGAAAAATGTATAGATAATTGGGAAATTCCAAAAGTACAAAAGGATCAAATCTATCAGACTACAAAACTCAATTTTTTCAAAACTGATTTCACAATCAAAACTGAAGAAAGAGATCTTCAGATTACAAAACCTTTTGAGACGATTTCTCTTATTTCTCAAAAATCCTTACAAAAACAGTGAAAAACAATACAAATATATCCACATAGGTTTAGTCCAAGTTGGAATTAAACCGCTTACAAAAGAAGGGTTGAACACCTCAATCCTAGCAGTTCTTAGAGATACTAGGTTCATAAATTTCCAGGACTCCTTGCTTAGTTCAGTCGAGTCTAGTTTGTGCAATGGACCAATATCTTTTGATTGCTATCCAAATTTTACTGTTTCCTTAAACGACAGTAATATTACAAAATCTCTTGTTTTACAAATCAAAACTCACAATTACAAAATGCTTGAAGGATCTATTCCTCTTGCACTGATTTACAAAATTCATTACAAAGCCATGATTTCTGCTTTTGCAACAAAACATAAGTTTCAAAGCAAAAGAGGAGAAACTTTGCTTTTACAAACTGATCTTACAAAATCCAATACTGTAATTCCTAGATCTATCCAATGAAGGACATAACCCTACGGAAGAATGGATTTTAGAAGGTGCGAGAGAACTGAATCTTCAAAAATAGTTGAGCCAAACGTTCAACTTAGGCAAGTAACCCAGTATGACGATGGAAGAGTCAGCCTTAGCTTTAACAGAAGCCTTAGGTTTTCAGATGATTCCTCAACATCCAGTACTGTTGACATAGGGAGAGTATCCCGTATACCCTCTGTCATTAGTTTGCCTATTACAAAACCAATTGAAATACAAAATATACAGCCTAGGTATTCTACCTCAGACTTACCTAGCTCTTCTAGGTTTTCTACTTCAGAAATACCTAGATCCACTTTACAAAACGTAAACTACTCTACAAATGTTCCACACCCAGTTTATACAAATTTACAAAGCAGTGCATTGGATGAAACCCAAACAGAGTCAGAACCTACTTCTCCTACTTTTTCAGCCATTACAGAAAATGTAAATCATGAACTTAATGTGCTTGAAAAATAATTTGAAGTAAACAGACAATATTTGCGTGATGATTTTTATTCTCCTAAAAATCATAAAAAGCAAATATGGTTTTTCAAAAATTTTGATAATCAAAGAGAAGAAATTCAAAAGAGATATTATGACTTTGTACACCAACACAGGGTTCATATTCTTTTCTTTGATTGGTTTGAGATGTATGCTAAACAGCATAACATTTCATATCCGTTTTCAAAAACTCCAAAAACTTTCAAAATCGATTAGGTTACAAAACCTTCTCAAATTACAAAACCTAGACAACGAGGCAGAAGATAATCAATGCGAGTTCATTGCGCTCTAAAAGATCTTCTAAAGAAAGCGGAAGAAAAAGCATGCGCTAAACAAGCGAGAAGAAAAGCATGCGCTAAGCAGGCAAAAGAAAAAGCGTCATTAATCACATTCTTATTAGAAACAAAGTTCTGAATGGGAAATTTCGGATGGTAGAAAAATACATCTGAACATCCTCCTCTTAGGATAGTAAAAATTCCCACTTGGAACAAAGCGGAGAAGCGACCCCTTACAAAATTCCAAATGAAAGTGATTACGTGAACATAAAAACATTGTTTCTGAGAATAACTTTACAAATGCCCATTTGCATACCATAGGTAAGCAATTACAAAAGATGGAACAAAACCAACAGGCTACAGTTTCCCAAGTTGAAACTAAGCCAGATACAAAATTGAAAAACCCAATTTTCAAACCATTCCAAGTTTCCAAAAACAGTCAAAAGGATTTACAAAACAACAACAATTGCAATTCATCCAAGCTTTGAGAGACATGAAGACTAGGTTAGAAGCTTCACTTCTACTCCAGTAGCACCTGAAACACCTCAAACTTCCCACAGGAGTGTCAATATAATTGAGGAAGGTTCAGATTCAGACATCCAAAGCCAGTAAAATCAGCCCATTCAAACTGAAGAAATTCAGTCTTCAAAACCTTTACAAATTAATAGACTTTATTGGCGCGGGTAGCAACACCTCTTCCAATAATGACTCGGACTTAGGCATAGAAAATAGATCTCAAATCGACCAGTCTAAATTCAATGCCTCTCATCTATGAATGGAACATAGATGGTATGTCGAATACAACATCTTGAATTTGCTTGACAAATGACCATGGCGACAAATGCTTACAAAACCCAAAGCTGGAACCCCAGACAGGCTATTCTTTGAACTCCTCATTGCAGGATTTTCGGGACACTCAAAGGATGGTGGGATTATCATCTCACGAACCTACAAAATCGAGATTCTAGAATCCATACAAACTCAAGAAGATGGCGTGCCAATTCTTGATGAGTTAGGCAACCAATCCCGGATCTGAGAGCCACCTTGATTGTAACAATTTCCTTACACTTCGTAGGTGACCCATCTCATCTTAAGGATAAAAATGCCGAACTCCTTTCAAATCTTAGATGCAAAAAACTGAGTGATTTTCAGTATTACAAAACCACCTTTCTTACTAGGGTAATGCTTAGAGAAGATTCTAATCAACCCTTTTGGAAAGAAAAATTCCTTGCTGGACTTCCGATCCTTTTAGGAGAAAAGGTTAGGAATAAAATTAAGGAAGCATTTGGAAATCAAATCCCGTATGATAGATTAACCTATGGTGAACTAGTCAGTCTCACACAAAAGGAAGGATTGAAAATCTGTCAGGATTTGAAATTACAAAAACATTTGAAATGGGAAATGAGAAAAACTCGTCAAGAGTTAGGATCCTTCTGCAAACAATTTGAAATAGGAACCAAAAACCCTACTCCAGACTGTGGAGAAAGTTGAAGCAGAAAACCTTACAAAAAATCATCCCAAAAATACAAAGACTCTACAAAACCAGAAAAAGATTCCTGTTACAAAAAACCTTCAAAAAAGACTAGCAAACCTAGTCCTCAATCCAAAACAAAGTTCAAAAATTGGACTTGCTACAAATGTGGTAACAAAGGCCACACTGCAATTTTTTGCAAATTAAACAAAAAACTTCATGAGTTGCAATTAGAAGAAGAAGTTATTAATAAAATAACTGCTCTCCTAATTGAAACCGAAGGTGAGTCCAGTAATTCTGAACCCACAGAAAATGAAAAAGGATTACAAATTGATGAGTTGATGACTAGTTCAGATTCTGAAATAGAAAATGAACTGTTTACAAAATCAAAATTAAAAATCAATGTTCTTTCCAAAGACCAGAAGTTACTCTTAGAAATCCTTACACAGGTTGAAGATTCTCAACTACAAAAGGAATTTTTAGAAAAACTTTTAAAAACCTTTGAAGAACAACCAATACAAAAACCTTCTATTCGCCTCTCACAGTAAAGAACACATATGACCTTACGGCCATATTGGGTAGAAAAAGACTTCAAAACAATCAACTGCTTTACCCAAAGCCTCCAGGAAGAAATAAAAGTTGTTAAGGTTGAGCTTAATGAACTTAAAGAAAAACAGGCACAGGACTCAGAAACACTTCAAAAATTACTTTCAAAACAAATCAATGAAGAAATCGAAGAAGAAGATGAAGAAAATACTTTAGAAATTCAAAACATTGAAAAACCTACAAAAGAATTTCTCTTCATCCTTAATGAGATTTCTTTCAGAAAATATTTGATAAGAATTTCAATAGTTTTTTCAAAAGATTTCAAAATCAATACAATTGCCTTATTTGATACAGGTGCAGATATCAATTGTATTAAAGAAGGCATTGTTCCAGAAAAATTCCAAGAAAAAACTACTGAAAATCTTTCAGCTGCAAACAATTCCAAAATCAAAATTAATTACAAAACAGAGGCTTCAATAGCCAGTTCAAATCTTCTTCTACAAACTTCATTTGTTTTAATAAAAGATATCAGTCATAGTGTCATCTTAGGGACTCCTTTCATTAATTTGATTACTCCCTACAAAGTCAACTATGATAGTATTTCTTTTAAAACAAAGAATCAAAATCTTGTTTTTCCTTTTGTTGAAAAACCCAAAACAAAGAATTTGGATATCATCAAAGCTCATTCCATTTTTGATAATCAAATAAATGTTTTGGAACAGGAAACAAGACAACATTTACAAAAAACATTCTTTTTAAACAAGCTTGTTTTCAAAAATCAATTTGATTACTGCTTATTACAAACTAACCCTCATGAGTTTTTGCAGATGACAGAATCACCCAACAATGGAGATTTAGTCCATTTTGGACCAATAGTCCTCTCCAAAACTCCTGCTCAGAAATTCAGAATTAATGTAGCCAGAACTGCATATGTTCCCTCAGAGAGGCACCAATGTTTATTAGATAATCTTTGGACTCTAATACAAAACAAACGATTGGGAGTTTCAGCTCTCAATGCACTTTGTGTTGAGTTTGAAGAAGCTAATAATTATGTGGCTGACCTCCTTAGCAGAATTAAATATCATGAGGATCATATCATGGTAGCTCAATCATTCATTGAGTTTTTACAAAACCAAATTTTATACAATTCCATTACATCCAGAATTAGTCCATCAGATCCATCCACTTCCAACCAAAATCATCACCTTGAATTACAAAAACAGGAATTTGAAGGCCTAGGATCCCCACTGGATTCTAGTGTAAAAATTCAAAGGCGAAGGACTGAAGGCCTAGGATCCCCACTGGATTCTAGTGTAAAATTACCATTGGCCCCACTGGTCAATGTGAAAAATTATCACCACAGTGAAGTCCTTTTTGCTTCACTTGGTGCCAATAGGTCCTTAGCACATTTCCAAACCCGTTGTCTTTCGAAGAAATTCAGACAACAAGTTCTCAACGGTCTTCCTCAAGAGATCCGCGAGCAGATCCTACAAAATATCATCCAGTCCAGAATCAAAGAACAGCTGGATGTTTTCCAAAAAGGTCTCAACTTTACAAAAAGCAATCAGCAAGGTCAAAATGGATGGTCATGGGAATGGGAGTACTACTCAAAACCCCGTTTTCACTGCACTCAGGACCGTCACAACCTGCGACCTCTGTGCTATCCAAATTGTGAACACAGCTTAGATTTCAGCATTCCCCGCTTCAAAACCACTCAGATGTCTGGTACCCGGTATCTAGACGCCCGAGAACTATTCAAATGGGGTATGTTAGCTGGAGTCCGAGTTACAAAATCTGATTGTGAAATGACAAGGTTTTTGGGAAATAGAGTCCTTCAAGAAGTCAGAAGACTATTATTACTCCAGAAACCAGTCAACTTACAAATAATTTCAACACCTCCAGAAGTATTAGCAAATGGAGAGCTCCAACAAGCAATCCATTACTTCTACCTGGATACAAAACTTCCTCCTCTCTATCATCTTCCAGATTGGCCATGCAATCATGAAGATTATTTCGTCCAACTCAACAAATGGCGAGCAAAGACAGTCGTTGACAACTGGCGAAAATATAGATATCCAGAGTATATACTAGTCCATACAGGTACATATTCTCGGATATTCGTTCATTACGAACATTTGCCGAATCCAAAATCCTTTCACATTGAAACCCAGTATGAAAATTACATGGTTCAATATGAAAGCTACTAAGACTTATCTTCTGTCTCGTCCGATGACGAAACAAGTGATGATGAGGAAACATGGCACAACCTACAAAATATGTTGGAAGGCTAACACGAGTGGTCCAAGCTCCACTCCGATAAAAAAAAAAAAAAAAAAAAAAAAATTTAAGACCGGCAAAAGAAATTTATGGCGGCAAAATTATCTATCTTACTTTTATTCTCTTTTCTACTTTTATTTTTACTCTTTGTAAATTTGAACTTTTACCTTTCTCTTTATTCTCTTTTGTAATCATTTTTACTTTGTTTCCTTTTACTTTATTTCAAAACCAGACAGGACACTGTTCACCTGTCATATCTTGTACTGTTCACTTTTTACTGTTCGCATGTGAAGGAGACAAGAATCACTGTTCACACGTGAAGGCATCAAGTGGCAGACACTGTTCAAACTTTCTGAAATTGCAAAAATGCCCCTGGACCCTTCTATTTAAGGAGACATTCATCCAAGGCAAAGGGAGGGAGCTTTCTTTGGAACTTCAGAGCTTTTACAAAGGAGCCAAAGCCTCTCCAAGCTTCTCCATCCCCAAGCATCTCAAGTCCTAGAGAGTTCTCGCCGAGGTTCAGATGGAGCAAGAAGGTCGATTCACTTCCCATCTAGCCCTACCTCTACCTCACCTACAAACCTACAAACCCTGTACTTCCTTGTAGTAGATCTTAGGAAGCTCATGCGTTGAGCAACCTTTGTAAGTCCTACCCGGACTTACATCTCCAAACCTTTGTACAAATCTTACAAAAATTTATAAGATTTTGAAGTAAGTTTTCTTCAATTTCTTTTACAAAGTTTCAAATTTATTGCTTTAGCATGCATATGGTCGGTTCAACCGCCTGAACTGCATAAATATACGTATATATATTCATAACGGACTGGCTCTGCCGCCTATTGAGTATATACATGTATATTCATATTTAAATTTCAAAGTTTAATTTTTATTTTGTTAAGTATATATATTCTTAACGGACTGGCTCTGCCGCCTATAGAATATATATATTTCTTTAATTTACAAATTTTCATTTCTGAAGATTTCCTTTTTTGTGCATTTTATTTATTTCTTTAGTTATTTATATATTGTTCAAGATCTAGATTATTGCTTCTTCCCTATTAGCTCATCCCCCTTTCGATTCTTGGGTCTCCTTGGTATCAGAGCCTGGGGGGAAAAGGTTCTATTTAAGGTTCGGATTCACATTTAAACATTTTGAGAGGTTGGTAAGATGATCTTAAGGTGATAAGACAGCTTCTTTAGAGGTGTAAATAGGCCTGGGTTGTAAGTCCCGTGTTTAGCCGAGAGGGCGTTTTAGGGCAGTGATTCCTGGTGCGGTTACCTCAATTAACTCAAAAGATCAACCTGGTAAAATTCTTTAAGTATGAATCCAATTTTCTGTAGGACAGTTTCTTCTTCAAACTCTTCTACCTCGTCCTCCGAGTCGAGAAAGATAGTTAATAGTGAAGAAATAGTAATCGAAAATTTTGAAAAATGTATAGATAATTGGGAAATTCCAAAAGTACAAAAGGATCAAATCTATCAGACTACAAAACTCAATTTTTTCAAAACTGATTTCACAATCAAAACTGAAGAAAGAGATCTTCAGATTACAAAACCTTTTGAGACGATTTCTCTTCTGTCTCAAAAATCCTTACAAAAACACCGTGAAAAACAATACAAATACATCCACATAGGTTTAGTCCAAGTTGGAATTAAACCGCTTACAAAAGAAGGGTTGAACACCTCCATCCTAGCAGTTCTTAGAGATACTAGGTTCATAAATTTCCAGGACTCCTTGCTTAGTTCAGTCGAGTCTAGTTTGTGCAATGGACCAATATCTTTTGATTGCTATCCAAATTTTACTGTTTCCTTAAACGACAGTAATATTACAAAATCTCTTGTTTTACAAATCAAAACTCACAATTACAAAATGCTTGAAGGATCTATTCCTCTTGCACTGATTTACAAAATTCATTACAAAGCCATGATTTCTGCTTTTGCAACAAAACATAAGTTTCAAAGCAAAAAAGGAGAAACTTTGCTTTTACAAACTGATCTTACAGAATCCAATACTGTAATTCCTAGATCTATCCAATGGAAGGACATAACCCTACCAGAAGAATGGATTTTAGAAGGTGCAGTAGAACCAGAATCTTCAAAAATAGTTGAGCCAAACGTTCAACTCAGGCAAGTAACCCAGTATGACGATGGAAGAGTCAGCCTTAGCTTTAACAGAAGCCTTAGGTTTTCAGATGATTCCTCAACATCCAGTACTGTTGACATAGGGAGAGTATCCCGTATACCCTCTGTCATTAGTTTGCCTATTACAAAACCAATTGAAATACAAAATATACAGCCTAGGTATTCTACCTCAGACTTACCTAGCCCTTCTAGGTTTTCTACTTCAGAAATACCTAGATCCACTTTACAAAACGTAAACTACTCTACAAATGTTCCACACCCAGTTTATACAAATTTACAAAACGAGTCTGTTCAGGATGAAACCCAAACAGAGTCAGAACCTACTTCTCCTACTTTTTCAGCCATTACAGAAAATGTAAATCATGAACTTAATGTGCTTGAAAAATAATTTGAAGTAAACAAACAATATTTGCGTGATAATTTTTATTCTCCTAAAAATCATAAAAAGCAAATATGGTTTTTCAAAAATTTTGATAATCAAAGAGAAGAAATTCAAAAGAAATATTATAACTTTGTACACCAACACAGGGTTCATATTCTTTTCTTTGATTGGTTTGAGATGTATGCTAAACAGCATAACATTTCATATCCGTTTTCAAAAACTCCAAAAACTTTCAAAAAATCAGTTCCAGTTACAAAACCTTCTCAAATTACAAAACCTAGACAGCAGGAGCCAGAAGATAATCAATCTGAGTTCATTGCAGCTCTAAAAGATCTTCTAAAGAAAGCAGAAGAAAAAGCATGCGCTAAACAAGCGTAAGAAAAAGCATGCGCTAAGCAGTAAAAGAAAAAGCTCATTAATCCACATTCTTGTTAGAAACAAAGTTCCTGAATGGGAAATTTCAGATGGTAGAAAAATACAGTCTGAACATCCTCCTCTTAGGATAGTAAAAATTCCCCACTTGGAACAAACAGTAGAAGCAGCCCCTTACAAAATTCCAAATGAAAGTGATTCTGTGAACATAAAAAAATATTGTTTTACAGAATAACTTTACAAATGCCCATTTGCATACCATAGGTAAGCAATTACAAAAGATGGAACAAAACCAACAGGCTACAGTTTCCCAAATTGAAACTAAGCCAGATACAAAATTGAAAAACCCAATTTTCAAACCATTCCAAGTTTCCAAAAACAGTCAAAAGGATTTACAAAACAACAACAATTCTGAATTCATCCAAGCTTTGAGAGACATGAAGACTAGGTTAGAAGCTTCGACTTCTACTCCAGTAGCACCTGAAACACCTCAAACTTCCCAAAGGAGTGTCAATATAATTGAGGAAGGTTCAGATTCAGACATCCAAAGCCAGGAAAATTAGCCCATTCAAACTGAAGAAATTCAGTCTTCAAAACCTTTACAAATTAATAGACTTTATTGGCCGCGGGTAGCAACACCTCTCCCAATAACAGCTCCAGACTTAGGCATAGAAAATAGATCTGAAATCCTGACCCAGTCTAAATTCAATGCCTCTACTGTCTATGAATGGAACATAGATGGTATGTCTGAATACAACATCTTGAATTTGCTTCAGCAAATGACCATGTCATCAAATGCTTACAAAAACCAAACTGAACCCAGACAGAGCTATTCCGAACTCCTCATTGCAGGATTTTCGGGATACTCAAAGGATGGTGGGATTATCATCTCACGAACCTACAAAAATCTGAGATTCTAGAATCCATACAAACTCAAGAAGATGGCGTGCCAATTCTTGATGAGTTAGGCCAACCAATCCCAGATGCAGTAGCCACCTTAATTGTAACAATTTCCTTACACTTCGTAGGTGACCCATCTCATCTTAAGGATAAAAATGCCGAACTCCTTTCAAATCTTAGATGCAAAAAACTGAGTGATTTTCAGTATTACAAAACCACCTTTCTTACTAGGGTAATGCTTAGAGAAGATTCTAATCAACCCTTTTGGAAAGAAAAATTCCTTGCTGGACTTCCGATCCTTTTAGGAGAAAAGGTTAGGAATAAAATTAAGGAAGCATTTGGAAATCAAATCCCGTATGATAGATTAACCTATGGTGAACTAGTCAGTCTCACACAAAAGGAAGGATTGAAAATCTGTCAAGATTTGAAATTACAAAAACATTTGAAATGGGAAATGAGAAAAACTCGTCAAGAGTTAGGATCTTTCTGCAAACAATTTGAAATAGGAACCCAAAACCCTACTCCATCAGGAGGAAGTTGTAGAGAAAACCTTACAAAAAATCATCCCAAAAATACAAAGACTCTACAAAACCAGAAAAAGATTCCTATTACAAAAAACCTTCAAAAAAGACTAGCAAACCTAGTCCTCAATCCAAAACAAAGTTCAAAAATTGGACTTGCTACAAATGTGGTAACAAAGGCCACACTGCAAATTTTTGCAAATTAAACAAAAAACTTCATGAGTTGCAATTAGAAGAAGAAGTTATTAATAAAATAACTGCTCTCCTAATTGAAACCGAAGGTGAGTCCAGTAATTCTGAACCCACAGAAAATGAAAAAGGATTACAAATTGATGAGTTGATGACTAGTTCAGATTCTGAAATAGAAAATGAACTGTTTATAAAATCAAAATTAAAAATCAATGTTCTTTCCAAAGACCAGAAGTTACTCTTAGAAATCCTTACACAGGTTGAAGATTCTCAACTACAAAAGGAATTTTTAGGAAAACTTTTAAAAACCTTTGAAGAACAACCAATACAAAAACCTTCTATTCTCTCTCACAGCAAGAACACATATGACCTTACGGCCATATTGGGTAGAAAAAAGACTTCAAAACAATCAACTGTTTCAGTCCAAAGCCTCCAGGAAGAAATAAAAGTTGTTAAGATTGAGCTTAATGAACTTAAAGAAAAACAGGCACAGGACTCAGAAACACTTCAAAAATTACTTTCAAAACAAATCAATGAAGAAATCGAAGAAGAAGATGAAGAAAATATTTTAGAAATTCAAAACATTGAAAAACCTACAAAATAATTTCTCTTCATCATTAATGAGATTTCTTTCAGAAAATATTTGATAAGAATTTCAATAGTTTTTTCAAAAGATTTCAAAATCAATACAATTGCCTTATTTGATACAAAAAGATATCAATTGTATTAAAGAAGGCATTGTTCCAGAAAAATTCCAAGAAAAAACTACTGAAAATCTTTCAGCTGCAAACAATTCCAAAATCAAAATTAATTACAAAACAGAGGCTTCAATAGCCAGTTCAAATCTTCTTCTACAAACTTCATTTGTTTTAATAAAAGATATCAGTCATAGTGTCATCTTAGGGACTCCTTTCATTAATTTGATTACTCCCTACAAAGTCAACTATGATAGTATTTCTTTTAAAACAAAGAATCAAAATCTTGTTTTTCCTTTTGTTGAAAAACCCAAAACAAAGAATTTGGATATCATCAAAGCTCATTCCATTTTTGATAATCAAATAAATGTTTTGGAACAGGAAACAAGACAACATTTACAAAAAAATATTCTTTTTAAACAAGCTTATTTTCAAAAATCAATTTGATTACTGCTTATTACAAACTAACCCTCATGAGTTTTTGCAGATGACAGAATCACCCAACAATGGAGATTTAGTCCATTTTGGACCAATAGTCCTCTCCAAAACTCCTGCTCAGAAATTCAGAATTAATGTAGCTAATCGCATATGTTCCTCGAGAGGCACCAATGTTTATTAGATAATCTTTGGACTCTAATACAAAACAAACGATTGGGAGTTTCAGCTCTCAATGCACTTTGTGTTGAGTTTGAAGAAGCTAATAATTATGTGGCTGACCTCCTTAGCAGAATTAAATATCATGAGGATCATATCATGGTAGCTCAATCATTCATTGAGTTTTTACAAAACCAAATTTTATACAATTCCATTACATCCAGAATTAGTCCATCAGATCCATCCACTTCTAACCAAAATCATCACCTTGAATTACAAAAACAGGAATTTGAAGGCCTAAGATCCCCACTGGATTCTAGTGTAAAAATTCAAAGGCGAAGGACTGAAGGCCTAGGATCCCCACTGGATTCTAGTGTAAAATTACCATTGGCCCCACTGGTCAATGTGAAAAATTATCACCACAGTGAAGTCCTTTTTGCTTCACTTGGTGCCAATAGGTCCTTAGCACATTTCCAAACCCGTTGTCTTTCGAAGAAATTCAGACAACAAGTTCTCAACGGTCTTCCTCAAGAGATCCGCGAGCAGATCCTACAAAATATCATCCAGTCCAGAATCAAAGAACAGCTGGATGTTTTCCAAAAAGGTCTCAACTTTACAAAAAGCAATCAGCAAGGTCAAAATGGATGGTCATGGGAATGGGAGTACTACTCAAAACCCCGTTTTCACTACACTCAGGAACGTCACAACTTGCGACCTCTGTGCTATCCAAATTGTGAACACAGCTTAGATTTCAGCATTCCCCGCTTCAAAACCACTCAGATGTCTGGTACCCGGTATCTAGACGCCCGAGAACTATTCAAATGGGGTATGTTAGCTGGAGTCCGAGTTACAAAATCTGATTGTGAAATGACAAGGTTTTTGGGAAATAGAGTCCTTCAAGAAGTCAGAAGACTATTATTACTCCAGAAACCAGTCAACTTACAAATAATTTCAACACCTCCAGAAGTATTAGCAAATGGAGAACTCCAACAAGCAGTCCATTACTTCTACCTGGATACAAAACTTCCTCATCTCTATCATCTTCTAGATTGGCCATGCAATCATGAAGATTATTTCGTCCAACTCAACAAATGGCGAGCAAAGACAGTTGTTGACAACTGGCGAAAATATAGATATCCAGAGTATATACTAGTCCATACAGGTACATATTCTCGGATATTCGTTCATTACGAACATTTGCCGAATCCAAAACCCTTTCACATTGAAACCCAGTATGAAAATTACATGGTTCAATATGAAAGCTACTACGACTTATCTTCTGTCTCGTCCGATGACGAAACAAGTGATGATGAGGAAACATGGCACAACCTACAAAATATGTTGGAAGGCTAACACGAGTGGTCCAAGCTCCACTCCGATAAAAAAAAATAAATAAATAAAAGAAAAAAAAATAAAAGAAAAGAAAAAGAAAAAGAAAAAAAAAAGAAAAAGAAAAAGAAAGAAAAGAAAAGAAAAGAAAAAATTTAAGACCGGCAAAAGAAATTTATGGCGGCAAAATTATCTATCTTACTTTTATTCTCTTTTCTACTTTTATTTTTACTCTTTGTAAATTTGAACTTTTACCTTTCTCTTTATTCTCTTTTGTAATCATTTTTACTTTGTTTCCTTTTACTTTATTTCAAAACCAGACAGGACACTGTTCACCTGTCATATCTTGTACTGTTCACTTTTTACTGTTCGCATGTGAAGGAGACAAAAATCACTGTTCACACGTGAAGGCATCAAGTGGCAGACACTGTTCAAACTTTTCGAAATTACAAAAATGCCCCTGGACCCTTCTATTTAAGGAGGCATTCATCCAAGGCAAAGGAGGGAGCTTTCTTTGGAACTTCAGAGCTTTTACAAAGGAGCCAAAGCCTCTCCAAGCTTCTCCATCCCCAAGCATCTCAAGTCCTAGAGAGTTCTCGCCGAGGTTCAGAAGGAGCAAGAAGGTCGATTCACTTCCCATCTAGCCCTACCTCTACCTCACCTACAAATCTACAAACCCTGTACTTCCTTGTAGTAGATCTTAGGAAGCTCATGCGTTGAGCAACCTTTGTAAGTCCTACCCGGAATTACATCTCCAAACCTTTGTACAAATCTTACAAAAATTTATAAGATTTTGAAGTAAGTTTTCTTCAATTTCTTTTACAAAGTTTCAAATTTATTGCTTTAGCATGCATATGGTCGGTTCAACCGCCTGAACTGCATAAATATACGTATATATATTCATAACGGACTGGCTCTGCCGCATATTGAGTATATACATGTATATTCATATTTAAATTTCAAAGTTTAATTTTTATTTTGTTAAGTATATATATTCTTAACGGACTGGCTCTGTCGCCTATAGAATATATATATTTCTTCAATTTACAAATTTTCATTTCTGAAGATTTCCTTTTTTGTGCATTTTGTTTATTTCTTTAGTTATTTATATATTGTTCAAGATCTAGATTATTGCTTCTTCCCTGTTAGCTCATCCCCCTTTCGATTCTTGGGTCTTCTTGGTATATATATATATATATATATATATATTTATATATTTAATAAATAAATTTATTATATATTTTATGTCTTGAATATACATTGAGTATCGAAAAAAAAAAATCAAAAAAAATGAAATAGACGTGTGCTTAATAAAAAAAAATGATAAAAAAAAAAAAGAAAGTTTGTTTAATAAAAAATAAATAAAGTGATTTGAAAAACTTTTGAAGGAAATTAAAGCACATGTTATAGTTTGATTCAAAAGGACGCTTAACCCTCAACTGGTAGGTAAGAGTCTTATTTGTTAATTAATTAATCATTAACAAAAAAATAAACCAGCTTATAATAGAGAGCCAACAAACTTATCCAAAACGCAAATTTACTACTTAATTCAAATAGTAAATCTAATTTCATAATCCAATAAATTAAGATTCAAAATTTATTATTTCTTTTAGATATATTAAAAAATTGAAAACTTTTTTATTTTATTTTAAAATTATAACATATAAAATATAAAGATATTAATTAATTGAAGCTGAGATTTCATATGCTAAATTTTTGTAATTATTTTTTTTTTTTTATTTAAAAGGGTGGCGTGACAGATTTACGTGGGACTTAAATTGATTTGGGCAACCCTTCCTGCATGATCACCACCTGTTTGTGTTTGAGAATTTCAGGGCATGGAAAAGAGAAAGAATATGCCAAGCCTAATGCCATTGGGCAGGAAACGTGGCTTTGAAAGAAGAAGGTTTTGATGGAGGTGTCTGTGTTTGTGTATGGAGAAGAAAGAAAGAGGGCAGCAGAGGAGAATGGCGCATGAAGTGGAAGAGGGTAGGTGGGTGTGAAACGGACATATCTCTCATTTCTAACTCAATAGAACTTTAATCCCACTTGACTTTCTCAATTTTGATAAATGGGTCTGCTTGTAATTCTACCACAAATATCTTGCGCTTTGATTTTCTTGATGGCATACCCACCAAATTACTTGGTTAGGTGATCTCTTCAATCTTCAGCTTCTTCTCCTTCTTGGCTTGGCTTCGTTTCTGTTTTTGGTCCCAATTGAACTTGCCTACCTGCTCTAACTAGAATTATTATAAATCCAACTTCAACAAATAATTGCTTTGAAGCAGCTAGTTATTGTATAGTTTTTCTTAATCAAATGCTATAGCATTTGATATATTGCTTGGACCAACAACGGATAGCTACGTTTTCTGAAATTAAATGTAATAATAATACAAACCGGCCTATGCTACATAATGTCAATATCTGATTTTTCTTTCTTATCATAATTATATATGAACATAATTTTTTTTTTTTTTTATATACATATGGTTCATGCATTCTCCAAATAATTTCTAAAAAATTACCTAAAAATGTCAGAAAATTGTATTAAAGTTGTATCTGGTTTTAGTTTATAGTTGAGAATTCTTTTTCGTAGAAATTATGTACTTTTATTTCTTTTAATTGAGTTTTGTCTTTTTTTATATGAATTTTTCTCTTTATATTAAAAGCTTCTAATTTTTTAGAGATAGAAAAATTGTGATTTATTTATTTAAATTTAGCATTTTGATACAATTTATTTGTCACGACCCAACCTATGGGCCGAACTGGCGCTAGGACCTGCGCCAGCCTAAAGCCCCCGAAGCCCGTAGTAAGCCTAACTATTCCTCAACCCAACTCTAAGGCCCATTTGGGCTCAATTTCAAGAATTCAACCGGACAGAGTCCAGCCATAAAGTGGACCTTTCAACGAGGAGTTTTTGACTCACCCGACCTGTAAACACAATGTATAATCATTTAGGAGCTCAGCTCACCCTCCACATATTCATAACAACATAAAATAAATGGGAGCTCTGTTCTCTCATCCAGTCCATCAACATGCATAAAATAATAAGTTTACAAGTCCAAAATAACAATTTATATTACAGACCCAATTCAAATAAATATTTCTACCACATGCGAAAATTCTAAGAGTTAACAGATTTATACAAACATTAGTAAACGACCTGCGAGGGAGAAAAGCAAGTTAACCTCAAAAATATCCTCCTGTGGCCTAGAAAAATATTGAACAGGAGTGAGCATTCGACTCAGAGAGTAAAATATCAATTTTAACCATAATCTCTATAACTATCTAAAATGTAACACCCCTATTTGTATAGCCTGTTATATTTCACTTTCCGGTGACTGGTGTCGGTCCAAACAATTAAGGGGATTAGAACCACACTTAAGACAACTAGAGAAGCTATAAATACAAATAATTAGTAATTGCCAATTAGCTAAGTATAAATAAGAAAAAAAGAATATAAGAAGTTAAATGAGCCGAGAGTCACAGCGATGGGTAACCTTCTCGGGAAGGACTGCGAAGTCATTTTAAACTCAAATTTTGAACCGTAAAATGTGACGCTGCGGTCCTTAGGACCCTTATGAACACAGTGGAAAAGAGAAAATCACGAAAAAGAATCATTAAGCTACCAAATAATTATGTCGTGAGCCAAAGAAATATTGGATTATTTACAAACCGAGATGAGCCGTGACGGGCAATTTGGTCAATTGACCTGAGAGTGACTCGACCTAATCACAAATAAAATCGGAGAAAAGAAAATTTCGGAATCAAGAATTAAATTAAAGAACTAATAGAAAAAAAAAAAGAAAATGAAAAAGGTGTAGGGAGATGACATCATGCATGATGCCATAAATGTTATAATTAATATTTAATTAATTAGATTTTTTTTTTTGGGTCTTCCATAAGCTAAAATAGATAAAAGAAATAAAAAGAAAAAAAATCATTTTGGGTCATTTTTTTTCCTTGTTGCCGCCTCCCATCTCCCTCTCCCTCACCATAGTTAATCCTCCATTAAAGCTTATGTGTAAGCTTTTAAAACCCCAAATTTTCCCATAAACTCTCCAAAAATTATGGATTACACCTTGTTCTTGCAACTTGGAAAGGAGAACTAAGGAAAAAAAAGTGAAGAAAGTGAAAGATTTGAAGATTGAAAATTCAAGGAAAGGTTAGTAAGCTAAACTTGAAATTTCTAGTTGAATTAATTGTGTTTATAGTTCAATTAACTTAGAATTATGCTTAAAATGAAAAGAAATTAATTGTTGGAGGATTAAAGCAAAATTCATCCAGCTAGGGTTTTGATGTGTGTGCATGAATTTGATGGATTTGAATGAGTATATAAACCCCAATTAACTTAGTGATTATAGTTAAAAGCATTAAATGTAGTTAAATACAACAATTTAGTAAGTTAGGGTTTTGGGACTTAGGGTTTATGAACAAAAAATGTAAGAAATGAGTAAATGGTGTCTTTGACCTATTGTGAAGTGAAAAATGGTCATTTATGACCAAATGAGTTGTGTTGGGATGATTGGAATTAAAGCTAAATTCGAAAGGAGTGTGGTCATGCTGCTGGCAGCATGACCAAGTCAACTTTGAAGGACCAAAAATGAAATTTTACAAGTCCAATTGGTATGAGACTAATTGGGGATGAAAATAGACACTAAATGACACAATTTTCATTTAGGAAGCATGCCCAAAAAGTGATTAAAACCTAGTGAACAAATTGACTAAAGTTGAGAAATTGCAGGCTGCCCTGTACAAACTGACCAAATGAACAACATTTTGTTCATTTGGTCATAACTCGAGCTAGGCAGGTCAAAATGACTTGAAATTTTACCAGTGGTTAGATAAGATATAGACCTAAAACTTTCATGAAGAACACAAACCCAAATTCTACCAGCAACCAAGCCAATTGGCCACCCCAAGTTGGTGACCCAAAACTGCCAGCACCAAAATTGCCCAGAAAATCTGGGTTGTGTCCAATCCGGCAGCCATGGTTCAAATGGCCATAACTTGAGCTACAAAACTCTAATTGGGGTGATCCAAAAATGAGAATAAACTTAAGACAATAAGGAACATTTTCTATGAGGGAAGTTTTGCTAAATTCCAACAGTAGAATGACCAATGGAACAGTGCAACTATGAGCACCAAAACTGAAAATTTGACAATTTTGCCTAAAGGACTTAAACTTTGAGAAAATGATCAAAACCAACAAATTTAATGACCAAAATGTGGTATGTGGGTGAAGTTGGAGTCCCATACCTATTAAGCTTTAGAAAGTCAATAATTTGACTTGAATAGTGTAGTAAATAGTAACCCGAAACACAAAAATTTCGAGAACGTCGAGTTTAGCACAATAAAGCTAGATAAAAGTGAAGTTAAATTTATTTTTAGATTTATGCTAAGATATGGCACTGAAACACTATGAAACTGTGTGTTTTAGTTGAAAAAGACTTGGAAGCTCAGAGAGACTGAGTCAAGGCCTAGAGGCGACTCACGTTAGGTCTGTGCACAGTAATTTTTTTTTTTAAAATATATGATCCTTGAAAATTTGATTTTTTGAGTTAAATATGAATTGTGTTGCCATTTATGATTGTGGATATTACTTTGAAAATTTACTAAATTTTTAATAAATTATTTAAATAAATTATTTTAAATAAATTTTTGTGTTCACACTTAACATGATATTATCACATTATTTCTTATCTATTTATGAGGTTGAGATCGTTTAATAGAACGTGTGTTTGTTTTGTTGGCTGTAACAATTTGGTGTATCATTAATGTTTATTATTATTTTTTTTGTCGAAATCAATCATGTTTATTATGGTACCAAAACTTTCAGGATGAGATCAAAACTACATTAGCTTTATCCGTGACATGATGTTGACATAAAAGACGATTGGATCCTCATGGCCCAACCACCATCAAATCAATGAAACAAACGCGTACACAAGTACGTATAACGGGGAAATCTATAGTAGTAGATTACGATCATTATTGCTACCCAGCAGGATACCGTACGTTTTTGGTCTCTGTGTTATGGTGGTGGAGGTGGTGGTGTAGCTGTAGGGTGTAAAGTATGAGCAGTTGGTGGATCCTGATCCTGAGCTCAAATCTTGCCAATGGCAGGTCGCATTGGAAGTTGGCACCTGAAATGCAACTTTTTCAAGGCTAAAAAACCAAAGTCCAAATATCTCATGGTCATGGGCCTAGACCAACGTCATCTTGAACTCCGTGGAATGCCCTACCCTGCCAGTTCACGGTTCTACAAGACCCATTTGGAACTTGTAAACATTCATGTCGCAATTCGCTAAAATCTGCACAAAATCTGCACAAATGTCAAGCGGCTTGAGTCTTATTCAAAGTTCAAACCTATATTTCAGAGGAGAAATAAATATACTAAAACAGTGCTTGTGAAACAAAACTGTAATTAGCACGAGCTTTGAGTATCTCTATAATAAAACGCTCCCATTGGATATTTTCTTTTTCTTTTTGTCTCTGTTTTTTTCTCTTGCTGCAAAATATTCCATTTTCTGGTGGGTATTTAACTCGTACGTTTATACTTCCCGCTGTATTTTGCTTTTACACGCTTTGTTTTTACCATTTGGTTCTTGTTCTCGCTGCTTGCATTGATGCAGTATCGTTAGGTGGGCAGATGGGGGCTCCACTAATTTTGTAGCTTTCTCTGTTTCTTTTTACCCCACCGCCTTCTTCTCTCTCTGTTTTATTTTTGCCTACGTTTGTGGGGGGATAAATCGGTGACCCTGTTGCAGAACCCAAATCACAGAGAAACAAAGAAAGCCAGAGTCTTCCAAGGGGGGAAAAATTGCTTCTTTTTCTTCAAGGTGTTTATGCAAATACGTCGAGACTTGTTATTACTTTATATCTCTCTTTCTTTGTCCGTTGCTTACCCCAGAAAACACACTCTGTTTCAGGGTTGTTTGAATTGCAAGAACATGCAATTTCTTGTCTTTTGCTTCTCATTCATTTCAACCATTCAGAGTTTTAGCTTAAACTCATCATCACCCGCTCGCTTCCCGCCGTAATATACATGCAAATGATGTTTCTAACCAGTTTTCTTGTGTGGGTCTAGCTTCATGGATCTGTAAAGCTACTTAGCGTACATCTTATTCGTGCTTTGATTTGCAGTTTATTTCTTGATTTCCCTCTCCAGATCAATTTTTTTTTGCCGTTTCTTTCGTTTTATCCAGATTTTAGTCCTCTTTTTTTACTGTAATTGGAAATTTTTAATCTTTTGGGTCCTAATGTCTTCATTTGGTTTACTGATGTTGAATGGTTAATATAAATATACAAGCTTTGTTATTTTTTTCTCATTTTTTTGGTAATTTAGTTCCTTATCTGATCTCTTTCCCTTGCATGTAACCTACTAATATCATTGTCGATTTTTTTTCTCTTATGTTTGATAATTAAAAGATATTTTGTTACTGAAAATTAATTGCGTGTATCTCAGATCTTTTGTGTTTTTCTTTTAGTTTTGGATTCTTGAATTCTGCAGATTTCCCTTCAAAGTTCTCTTGTAGGATTAACCCTTTCTGATGATATGCATAAATGAGATTCAAGAGGTCTGTGTCATGCTTGGATTAACTCTGGATTTCCCCTACATTTGTGTTATTTGATTCTACAGGCAAAATATATGGACAAGGCAAGTGATTATCGCTGTTGGGATGAGCTGATACCAGATGCCCTTGCTCTAATCTTTAGAAATCTTTCTCTACAAGAGATACTAACAGTGATCCCAAGGGTTTGCAAATCATGGGGCAGAGCAGTTTCAGGGCCATATTGTTGGCAAGAGATAGACATCGAGGAATGGAGTAAAAGTCGCCAGCCTCACCACCTTGATCGCATGCTTCGAATGTTGATCACTCGAAGCTGTGGATCCCTCCGCAAGCTCTCTGTCACTGGCATTTCCAATAATTCTATTTTCTCATTCCTCGTTGAGCAGTAAGCTGAACTAAACTTGTTTGATCAAACTTCAATTTTCAATTGCTAAGCTCTTCATGAAATCTTGTAATCTACTCGCAATTTCTAGTTTAGGGGCAGCGCGGTTTGCTTAATAGGTCATCTTGATTGCTTCTCTATTCTGTGTTCATTTAGGATCTTCTCAATGCAGATGTGAAAACATGTCTCGTTTTGATCTTCATTTGTTTGTTATGTTTGCAATGCTCAAATGTATTTATTGTAGCTGTTCCTCGTTGTAATTGCTATCTGTGGAGCTGGCATTGTATCATCATTAGGCGTAGTGACTTTTAATGGTGGCATTCTCTAATCAGAAACCTAGTGACTTGGGTTTTTTCTTTTTTGGTTTTGCAAGTGCTGGATCCCTTGAGAATTTGCAAGTGCCAAGAAGCGAAATAAGCGATTCAATTGTTGAGCAGATTGCTGGAAAACTTTCAACAATCACTTTATTGGATGTGAGCTATTGCAATAAAATCGGTGCTCAAGCTTTAGAGACCATTGGAAAACATTGTAAATTGCTTCTGGTCCTGTACCGGAACATGGAGCTATCATCTTCAGCAGACCAGTTCCCACTAGAAGATGAGGCTCATGCCATTGCTGCCACTATGCCTAAGCTGAAGCATTTAGAAATTGCTTACCATCTCCTCATCGGCAATGAAAGCGTGTTGAAGATCCTTTCAAGCTGCCCTGAGCTCGAGTTTGTGAATTTGACAGGATGCAGGAATGTGAAACTTGATAGCAACTTCCTCAAGGAGAAGTTCCCAAAAGTGAGATTTTTGGGGCCTCATCTACTAGAGCATTACGATATGAATGACTGGGATTTAGACGCTGCTGAGCGCTTTGCTCAGTATTGATGAAATGTGGGATGATGAGCAAAGGCTGGAGGAGCTTGAGTTCAGGTTCTATGAAGGAATTGAGGATGCTGAATTATATGGTTGGCCTCCATCTCCATAGTATCATTTATTCACTTCTCTGTTATTTGTAGGGTGCTTCCTTCATGCTTTATGAATATGTATGTTTCAATAGGAATGAAGTTGTATGCTTTGTGTCTCTCCCTAGCTACCTAAAGTCTCTCTTAAATAATAAATAATAATTTAGGACCTAGGAATTGGCTCTCAGATATTTTTAGAGGGTAATTATTGGTCTGTTCATTGAGCCCAGGTGAGCAAACAACGTTAAACCAATTCAATTCAAACGCTATCTGTATTCCACAAGCTTAGGCTTCTCTTTCCTTTGGACAGTCACTTCAAGGGTAACTAAAGGAGCAAAGTTAGGCTTTTTAACTTTCGGCAGTGTTATCAGATCTGGCTCGGATTTTGATATGGCTGAGGGATAGGGTTGGATTCTGACGTTTGAGGTATATCACTTTTAGTTTAATTAATAAACTACTAACTCAATTAGGGAATTATAAAAATAAATAATTAAATATTATATTTATTAAATTAATTTTAAATAAATAACGTAAATTTAATTAATTAATTTTAAATTTTAATATTAAACTTTCAATACTTATTACATTGTATTTTTACATATTTTTAATAATTTTTTTTAAATTTATATAAAATATTTAAATTTTAAATATTGTTACTAAGTATTTTTTATTTTAGCATTTACAAATAATTTATGAGATAAAAATGTTTTTATAAATCAGTAATACCTTTTTCAAAATTAAAAAAAAATATATATATATATATTATTTTATAAATTTGTCATATTATTATAAATAAAAAGGTTACACCTAAACACTAATTTAAGTGGTTTTAAAAAATATATTTATTTCAATACTTAAAATTTTAAATTTATTTTTTTTATATTTATCAACAAGCTTAAATGCTTCAAATTCTACTTAAAAAAAAAAAAAAAAAGGCTTTTCAAACCCTTTTATTACTATCCAAAAGATATTCTCTTTAATTAATAATTAATGATTAAATCATTTTAATGATAATGATTTATGAAGGCATAAGCTTTTTGAAGCATAAATGCCCAGCAGAAGATATCTAAATTGTCTGGATACAATTTAAGGAATTAAAGTGGTAATGGGTCACAACTAAAATAATAAACTCCACCAACTATATCAATTTGTAGGGTATCTATCCTTTTCCAAGGGTAAAACTGAAGGAATAAATGCAGTGGAATGTGGACAATGTTTAAAATTATGGGTTGCCCCATAATGCTTCATATTCCTCTCTCTCGCAGATATGCCCTACCACAGAATAAGCAGATGCACATGAAGCTGATTCGAAGACTTGAATTAGAACCAGACCCTGCTATAAGAGAGGCTTATCTTCTGTCCCTCCTTCCTTCCCAAGTCTTTGAAATTGTTTTTAAGAGAAGGGAGAGAAGAGATTGGGCTTGACTCAGGTAGTGACTAGTGAAGCTGAATTAAAATGGACAGCTTCTCATGGGACAAGACACTCAGTGGACCAACAAGGATATGAGTTCAAGGATTCAAATTTCAAGAGGTTGGTTTGGAACTCATCAATAGAATGGGGCCCATTAGGCCTGGCCCATCTCCATGATTTGCAACACAAGAGTGATCATAGCACTGCCATTTTGAGGACAGTGTTTAGGAATGGTTTAAAAATTTATCATTTATTAATTTAATATTATCACTTTTTTTTTTTTAAAAAATGCAAATCTATTAAACCTTAGACACGTAAAGAAAATAGTATAAAGTTGAATTGCTTTGAAAAATTATAAGCAAAAGTATCATTATAAAGCATTTTGTAAGTAATAAATTGAGCTGCTCTATTACAATCTCTATGCACAAAATGAAAATTACACACATCTAAATCATCAGTTAAGACTGATAAAATATAATTTAATCAATATTGACAATATATAAGTTTTTGCTGTATTATAACTCTAAAATATATTTAATTGTATAATTGAGTGAGATGGTACAAATATAAATTTTTTACTCTTGATTCTAGTGTGGGATTGAATAAAATTATTTAAAAAAAAAGAAAATATATACAAATATTTTATTCAATAATTTTTAAAATTCATAAATTATAAGTTTATTATTTTAAAAATAAAATTATTATCCAAATTTAATTTATTATGAATTTAAAATATAAATATATAAAAGTATAAGTTAAAGCAGGTCATGTTGAATTATAAGATAAAATGAAATAGACGTGTGCCTAATAAAAAAGAATGATTAAAAAAAAAAAAAGAAAGTTTGTTTAATAAAATAAATAAATAAAGTGATTTGAAAAACTTTTGAAGGAAATTAAAGCACATGTTACTGTTTGATTCAAAAGTACGCTTAACCCTCAACTGGTAGGTAAGAGTCTTATTTAATTAAAAGCCACTATGCTCTTATTTGTTAATTAATTAATCATTAACAAAAAAATAAACCAGCTTATAATAGAGAGCCAACAAACTTATCCAAAACGCAAATTTACTACTTAATTCAAATAGTAAATCAAATTTCATAATCCAATAAATTAAAGATTCAAAATTTATTATTTCTTTTAGATATATTAAAAAATTGAAAACTTTTTTTATTTTATTTTAAAATTGTAACATATAAAACATAAAGATATTAATTAATTGAAGCTGAGATTTCATATGCTAAATTTTTGTAATTATTTTTTTTTTTATTTAAAAGGGTGGCGTGACAGATTTACGTGGGACTTAAATTGATTTGGGCAACCCTTCCTGCATGATCACCACCTGTTTCTGTTTGAGAATTTCAGGGCATGGAAAAGAGAAAGAATATGCCAAGCCTAATGCCAATGGGCAGGAAACCTGGCTTTGAAAGAAGAAGGTTTTGATGGAGGTGTCTGTGTTTGTGTACGAAGAAGAAAGAAAGAGGGCAGGAGAGGAGAATGGCGCATGAAGTGGAAGAGGGTAGGTGGGTGTGAAACGGACGTGTCTCTCATTTCTAACTCAATAGAACTTTAACCCCACTTGACTTTCTCAATTTTGATAAATGGGTCTGCTTGTAATTCTACCACAAATATCTTGCGCTTTGATTTTCTTGATGGCATACCCACCAAATGACTTGGTTAGGTGATCTCTTCAATCTTCAGCTTCTTCTCCTTCTTGGCTTGGCTTCGTTTCTGTTTTTGGTCCCAATTGAACTTGCCTACCTGCTCTAACTAGAATTATTATAAATCCAACTTCAACAAATAATTGCTTTGAAGCAGCTAGTTATTGTATAGTTTTTCTTAAGAAAATGCTAGAGCATTTGATATATTGCTTGGACCAACAACGGATAGCTACGTTTTCTGAAATTAAATGTAATAATAATACAAACCGGCCTATGCTACATAATGTCAATATCTGATTTTTCTTTCTTATCATATTTATATATGAACATAATTTTTTTTTATATACATGTGGTTCATGCATTCTCTAAATAATTTCTAAAAAAGTATCTAAAAATGTGAGGAAATTGTATTAAAGTTGTATCTGGTTTTAGTTTATAGTTGAGAATTCTTTTTCGTAGAAATTATGTACTTTTATTTCTTTTAATTGAGTTTTATCTTTTTTTATATGAATTTTTCTCTTTATATTAAAAGCTTCTAATTTTTTAGAGATAGATAAATTGTGATTTATTTATTTAAATTTAGCATTTTGATACAATTTGCTAATATTGATCTATTATATTATTTAAAGGGCACATTAATTATAAATTTAAATTTATATAAAAATGAGTTTAATAATTAATAAATTAAATATTTATATTCAGATTTATATAGAATTAATTAAAGTATGTGTATGCAAAGAATACAAACTTATATATAAATATTTAATCTAATAATTAATAAGATCATTTGCATATGAGTTAAAATTTTTTGTAGCTATGTTCAAAAAAATATTTTGATTTTAAAATCGACTTAAGTTATAATTATTAGTTATATGAGATAGTAATTTTATTATGTTATTTGAAAGGTAAAAAAAAATATATTTTTTTACAAATAAAAGTAATTTATTTATTTAAAAAAAACAATTCAATTAACTTTTTGTTTTTCTTTTTAAAACCAACTAAATATTAATGTAATGCTAAAACTGGCTATCTCCTACAAAACTATTGTTTAGGTTAATTGCATTTGCATGTGTGATTTCTTTTTCTTATAAGTGTTTTAATAAAGTGATGCACATAGATATTAAAACAATTTGTTTCATAATAATTAATAAGCATCTAATTATTCTAAAAACGAATTCGACTCCTTGAGATAGATATACCTTAATTGTGCTTAAAAGGAGCTTGACTGATATACTTTAATTAAATCTTACTTTTTTAGAACAAAACCTTAATTAAAATTTGTGCTAAAATTGAGAAAAAAAAAAAAACAATGTAGACATTTATTACGTAAATTCTTTTAAATAAAACCAATTTATATTAGTTGGATGACATAAATATAGACATTTATTTTAAAATTTAATTTAAAAAAAAAACTAGAGTAGTAAATTGGAAAATAAAAATGAAAAAATTATTAGAAAACGCAAAATAACTGCAATAACCAGAAATAAAATTTTATTAAGGCAGTGAAGTGAGCGCTGAGCAGTAACTGTTAAAAACCCCGACGACGAACGCTCGAAACAGTAAGAAAAATAACGCAACCGTTCAGCTGGCTCGGCTACGAGCCTATAGAGCCGCCGTCGGCTGTGATAAGTGGCGATTAGGAGTAGGTGAAGCAATCGTAATTATTAAACAAATCAATTAAAATTGACTTGGCTCTACAGAAAAAAATCGAAATTCCCTAAATAACCCCCTTCTCATAATATATTCCCCAACATACCCTTCTCTTCAACTACTACCACCAGCACGTCTCTCTACCAGACACCACCACCCTGGCCCATGGCCTCGCTCCTTCCCTTATAAAAACATTTTCATCTCTTCCTCTGCCCATTCAGGGACCTTTCAAATCTCAAATCACAAACCCTCTTTTTCTTTTCCATTATAGAAAATACCCAAAATGTCTTTCACAAGCACTTCCCTTATTCCCACCAAAGCCTTAATTACCTCTAACAAAACCCACCAACCTTCATTCGTAGCCAACAAGGCACCGTCCCGATCCGTCCTCCAAATCTCCGCCGTCTACTCCTCCGAGCCTTCTAAAAATCCCATTGTCTCCGATAAATCAGGGAAACAACAAACGACGAAAACATCCACATCAGCAGCGGCAACATCGGCACCAGCAGCTGCGGCGGCGCCGACTACCAATGTGGTTCCTGGGAAATGGAGCGTGGACAGCTGGAAATCGAAGAAGGCTTTGCAGCTTCCGGAATACCCGAATAAGGAAGAGCTCGAATCGGTGCTCAGGACCCTCGATGCTTTCCCTCCGATTGTGTTCGCTGGTGAGGCTAGGAGCTTAGAGGAGAGGCTCAGTGAGGCTGCAATGGGCAATGCTTTTTTGTTGCAAGGGGGAGATTGTGCTGAGAGTTTCAAGGAGTTTAACGCCAATAACATCCGTGACACTTTCAGGATTCTTCTCCAGATGGGTGCTGTTCTGATGTTCGGTGGCCAAATGCCCGTTGTCAAGGTGTGCTTAGTTTAATATTAACCTCTGCTTCCATCATTTTGCTGTTTTGATATGTTAAAAAAAATGGTGCTGAAAATATAACATAAAACACTTTTTATTATAATTTCAGAACCCCCTGGATAGTCCTGCAAATTTTCAAAATCTTCTTTTAATTCATGAATTGGTTTGTGTCGTTATAGGTGGGACGGATGGCAGGTCAGTTTGCGAAACCAAGATCGGAGCCTTTTGAGGAAAAGAATGGAGTGAAGTTGCCTAGTTACAGAGGGGACAACGTGAACGGTGATACTTTCGACGAGAAGTCAAGAGTTCCCGACCCACAGAGGATGATTAGAGCTTACTGCCAATCAGCAGCAACTTTGAATCTTCTTCGAGCGTTTGCCACCGGTGGATATGCTGCTATGCAGAGGGTTAATCAGTGGAATCTGGATTTCACAGAGCATAGTGAGCAGGGAGACAGGTATAATTCAATTTAGGTAACTTGATAATACTTGCTGTTTATATTTGTTTCTTTGGGTGGTAGTTCCTGGTTGGAGGCAAGTGATTTACTTTTGAAGATTAATTGATCTTTAGATGTTTATGGGTTTGGCACTTTCTTAAATATAATAGTAAGAAAATATTAAAAAATAATTAAAAATTAAAATTGATCAGTTTTAATCGTAAAAACGGTAAAATAACAAAATAACTTTTTTTTCAAATTATTTTTTCTTGGCAGCATCTAAATCTTTGCTTTTATTCAGAAAAAAAAGTTTCAGGCTTTGAAACCCAAACAGGCCTTACGTCTGGTGCTCTTTTAAAGTTTTATTGTGTGGTGAGAATATGAGATGGTGAAATTTAGTAATTCACCCCATAAGTATAATTGATTAATATTGCTGGCAATATTCATTTTCGAAATTTTCTATACCTCAAATTACATGTATGGTGTAAGCTTTGATTGGCCTTTTGGAATTTGCATAACTGGAATCTATTGTAAGCTTTTCATATATTTGTCAATTTGCTACGTTTTTAACTATTTCTATCCCATCAAGAGTACATGGGGACATATTGCTCCAGCAATTATTTTCGTTTTGATAGGCTCTCTAAAATATTAACAAAAATCTTGTATGGAAGTGAGTTTGGCAGGTCGCCAATTCTCTAATTCTAGTTGGATTTTAGATGCTGCGTTAGTTTTTTTTTTTTTTTTTGGGTTAAAATGTCTTCATATTTTTTTTCTTGGTGTGGTAGGTACCGGGAACTTGCACACCGGGTAGATGAGGCCCTTGGATTCATGTCTGCAGCTGGTCTCACTGTTGACCATCCTATCATGACAACAACTGAGTTCTGGACATCCCATGAGTGCTTGCTTTTGCCATATGAGCAATCACTTGCCCGGCTGGATTCAACTTCTGGCCTCTACTATGACTGCTCTGCCCATTTTCTCTGGGTTGGAGAACGTACCAGACAGCTAGATGGTGCTCATGTTGAGTTTTTGAGAGGAGTTGCTAATCCCCTTGGCATCAAGGTAACATACTCTTCTCTACTTTATCTAATTCATGTTTGTTTTTTGCTAAATTAGGATGAACAGATGAATAAATCCTTCTATTCAAAATGTGAGAAGCTGGTTTTTGTTTGTGGGTGTCTTGGTCAAACTTTGTTTCTTATGTACTTCATATACCTGAATTTGAACCTAGTAATCAACTGAAGGGTTGATCTTAAAAAGTTTGCCAAGATCAGCTACCATAAATTGATTGATTGCATATTTTTAGTGTTGGGCCAAGTTGTTTTTCTCATGATCACTTTTTTTTTTCTCCCGTCTTACAGAATTCTCTTGGAAATTGTAACTTGGCAATCAACTGAATTCGAATGGTTTTTTGCAACACTAATAACTTTTAATTTGATATATATGTGATTGACAATTGTATTTGGTGCTTTTGGTGTTCTTATGTGATTTGTCTACATTGCTGTAGGTGAGTGATAAGATGGATCCTAATGAGCTAGTTAAGCTCATTGAGATTCTGAATCCTCAGAACAAACCAGGGAGAATAACAATTATCACCAGAATGGGAGCTGAGAACATGAGAGTGAAACTTCCCCATCTAATTCGAGCAGTACGCAGGGCTGGGCAAATTGTCACATGGGTCAGTGATCCTATGCATGGAAACACCATAAAGGCTCCTTGCGGTTTAAAAACTCGCCCATTTGATTCCATCAGGGTATGATACTCGTATCTTTACTTGATTTGAAAGCATATAATTCTTTGTAAATTCATTTTATGTGAGGCAGGAATTCTTGGTTGTTTAAATTATATGTTAAGGGAAAATAGAAAATTAAGGAATAAAAGAAGAAAAAGTTAGTAGCGGGCTTAGAACTAAATAGGAGAATGAGAAAAAGAAAAATTGTCTTTTAGCACCCAGCAACATAATATGTATGAAGCAGTGTAAATGATAATATAATTATTGATAGTACAAGTAGTGATAGGACTCTCTTAACAAATTGTTAATTTGTATCCAAAATCCAAATAAATGACAGTTTTAGTTGATGACCTACCTTTCATCATATTATTATTTAATAGTTTAAATTAGCCTTTTGTGATCAGCTTTGGTGGTAAACCATTGAAGAAAAAATTTTCTTCTTATCATAACATGTGATGCACTCACCAATCAGTGCTTGCAATTAATGTGATGTCTATTTGCATAACGTTGTATATGGACATTTAAGATTTACCATTGTTGAACAAGTTGCCCTAGCTCACAGTTGCTCATGGAGGGGTATGCTTTAGCTCTTAAGAAGATTTTTAGAAATAGACAGATTTGAAGGCAAATAAAACTAGTTGTGGTAGGTGGGAAAAGGACTACTTCTAAGGTCTTTGGGGTAGAATAGCAAATTGAGATTCCTGAAGTATGTAATCAATGGTTAAGCCAGAAATGCAATTAGTGGGTAGGTGAATGTGGTTAGGTGGTAATGTCCGCCTTTACCTGCAAGTTGACAAAATCCATTTTGCGCTAGAAGAATATTCATTTTCTTAAAATGTTGCTTTCCAGTTTCCACTATGGTTCCTGTATATTTGAAAATACATGTAAGGGCCCATTTGGCATTAAGTTTTAGGGGGCAAAAAAAACATTTTTAGAGAAAACATCATTTAACAGTTTGAAAAAAGTTTTGTTATTTTAGTGTTCCATGTCAAATTTAATTGTAAATCAATTTTTAATGTGTTCTAACAAATAAATTTAAGAAAATATTTTTCTCAACAATAATACTAAATGAACCATAAATAGTTTCACAGCAATATTATCATTCTTCTAAATCATCTAATGTTGTTTTATCTTTTATTTGAGCAGGCGGAGGTGAGAGCCTTCTTTGATGTGCATGAACAAGAAGGAAGCCATCCTGGAGGAGTTCATCTAGAGATGACTGGCCAAAATGTGACAGAATGCATTGGGGGATCACGTACTGTGACGTTTGATGACCTGAGTTCCCGCTACCACACCCACTGTGACCCTAGGCTCAATGCTTCACAATCTCTGGAGCTGGCATTCATCATTGCAGAGCGTCTTAGAAAGAGGAGGATCAATTCGCAACCCAAAATTGCCTCCACTAGCCTGTAAGATGGCTGTGAAGGTTCACCAATATGTTTGTTCTTTTCATTTAGTTATTAAAGCCTGTATTAATAGAACTTACATAAGTTGGGAGTTAATTTATGTCGTGCTGTATGTGTATACTTGAAGACGGTAATGTTTGAGACTTTTGAACAGAGAAATGAATAAATGGAGAGTTAAAGGCTGCATCCCAATATGATAAAATTTGGTAGTTGAGTGGATTAAATTGTATATAATCTCATTGCAAACTGGCTGATGCTTATGTTTTCAATCAGTGATCTAGTATTATGAAGAAACTGATTTTCTGTCTTTAATGAGTTCAACTGATTTAGCCCATTTGGTAAATTTTAATAATTATCCCTAAACTTATATGGCTGTAATACTATAGTCTTTAAATTTTAAAATGTAATATAAAAGTTCCTAAATTTTCAAATTTTACACAGTAAAATTTTTCTAACTTTCAATTATTAATTTTTTAGGTGAAAACTGATGTGATGTGAACAGCTCTCATATGGCTTTTAGTCAATATTTTTCTCTCCTCTCTTATTCAAATTGTAAAATTATTCTCTCTGCACTTGAAAATTCATTTTGTATACAGTGATAAAAAGGATTCAATTTAATATTGATTAAGCTTTACGTTAGAGCTGTTTAGGTCAGTGTCTAACTGAAAAATTGATAATTAGAGGTTTGAGGAATTTTACTGTTTAAATTAAAAAGTTAAAGGAGTTTTATATTACATTTTTAAGTTAAATAATTATAATATTATACTGATAAGTTCAGGACGATTATAAGAAATGTCCAATTAAGCCAAAAAAATGATACTTTCGGACTAATAAATTCACAATTTTTTTCTTAAATTAAGATAGATTTAATTTTAGAAAAAAAAAATCTTTTACTTTCCATTAGTAAAAAATATTTTTTATAAAATTAATCAAAATCAAAAAGTGTGAAAATCAAAATTTAAGAACACAAACTCATCAATGGATTTTTATTTGTGAACAGTTATGCTTCTTGAAGAATGTAAGCCCAACAATGAACTCAAATTCCACAATAAAAAATCTGCAATCAAACTCAAAAACAAATTTTAATTTATCGACTAGAACTCAAGGACAAGGATATTGATTTTTAATAAGGGCAAGTTAAAAAAAAAAAAAACCCGAGGCATTGATATTTAAATGATGCCCAAGTTTTGGATGTAGCTTCTGCTTCAAAGCAAGGGTAAGGAATAGGTATACTATCATCAATTCATCATCCATAATAGCAGAGGCAGTAGACAACAGCAACCACGACGAGAAATTATATAATAGCAAACCTGATTACAATTCAATTATTATTTCATAATTATAAAATTATAATTTCATTTTCAAATAATATACAAGACTGAATGTATCTAAAAATTTCTCAAAAGATATATTTTTAAAAATTATAGTTTTTATTTTTTTTAATTGCATTTTTAGAGTGATGAAGAATTTATTATTTAAGCTAGCCGTCCATGTTCATATTATCCATTAAGTTATAAATCCTTTTTTACATTAAATTTTTTAAACTAAAAAAAAAAGATTAAACTGACTTTATATATTCAATTTAGGTTTTTTTTTTTAATTTAGCAGCATCTATTAATTATAAAATTTTAAAAATAATAATTTTTACTTTTTATTTACTAGGCAAAAGATTAGAACTAGAAGTTGAACCATAAAGGTTCTTTCCCCCCCCAAAAAAAAAAAAAAGAAGTTGAACCATAACGTACCATCAATCCATCCACATTTCTTTTGGATCCAAATTTCTTTTGAATAAGCTATAATTTAATTTGTAAAATTTAATAAAAATTATATAATTTAGTTATTATATTTTTAAAATTAAATAATTTGATCTGTAAAATTTACAATTTAATTTTTCTCATTTAATTTATTATTAATTATAATAAAAATTATTAAAATACTTTTAACTCTGTGTTTTTTCTAACCTAAATAATTTAGTTCATAATTTATAGATTAAATTATTTAAGTTAAAAAATATAAAATTAATAATATTTTAATAATTTTTATTATAATTAATAATGAATTAGATGAAAAATTAAGTGAATGGACTAAATTGTAAGTTTTATTAAATTTTAAATATTAAATTATTTTAAAAATATAAAAACTAAAATATAGATTTTATTAAATTTTAGAAATAAAATTATAATTCATATTTTTTTAATAATCATTCTAGGCATATTCTATAGTTATGGTTACCTTATTTTATCATAAAGTAAAATTATTTTATTACAAAAATTCATCTCATATAGTTTTTATAAATTAATATTTTTTTTAAATGGTCAATTATGAAGATTATTAATTGAATGAAAAAAATAATTATTATGAAAAATATATAATATAATTAATTATTTTAATTTAACATAATTTACTATAATGAATGAATAATTTATTTTTAAAATTTTTAATAAAATTTATTACATATAATTTATTTTTTGAAATTTAAAAAATTATTATATATGTATTTCTTATGTTAAGAAATTATATTTTATTTATTAAATTAATAAAATTTTCATAAATAATAATTTAATAAAAAAATATTAATTTATAAAAATTATATAAGATGAATTATAAAATTTTATTAAATTATCTTATTTTTTAACAAACTAATTTTAACTATAAAATACACCCGTGCTGGGACTCGGGTGCACGTGTGGCGCGCACACGGTATTTCCCGAGTACAAGCAACGCGGTTCCTAAGTTTTGGACTGCGAGGGCGAGGAGAGAAGGCGCGCTTTTTCTAAACGGCAAGGTCGCCCGCCGCGTTTTCTCTCCAGTGCAAACATTTATAAAGTACCCAAACCTGCAAAGCTAGCCAATTTCTGATAATTTTATTTCCATCAATGGATAATTCTCAACTCCAAGCTTTTCAGATAAGGGATCGCAGACCCGACGCTCTCGGCAACCTCAAAGTCCTTCCCGATGAGCTCGTCTGTGCTATTTTGGAGAATCTTACTCCTCGAGATGTCGCTCGTCTCTCTTGCGTCAGCAGGTCTACATGACATCTACATATTTTGCTGTTTTCTCTTAATCTTGTTCTCTAATTTGTGGATTTCTAGTTCCTTAATTTGCTCTCCCAATTTATCAGAATTGAACCTGATTGGTTTAGCTTTTGAGACATTAGATTCTAAATCTCTTATTTGTTCAATTAGATTCTTCAATGCTATTTGTTGTTGGCAAACAGTGCCCTAACTTATATATAGTTAACTGGACAGGATGATAGTGGATTTTTCTGGTTTTTGTGTTTGGTGTTGGCGTAAGTCTTTCTCTTCTTTTATTTCTCATTTCCTTTTTTTTTTGGCCTCTGCAGTGTGATGTATATATTATGCAATGAAGAACCGCTATGGATGAGTTTATGCCTCAACAAGGTTAATGGTCCGCTTGAGTACGAAGGATCCTGGAAGAAAACAACGCTGCATTTGTATGTCTCAGTAGTAGTGCTTTGAATTTGCTGGCTTTTTTCTTTTAAGGATTATTTGTTGAGATTTGAAAATTTTTTCTAGAGTGCCTGTTATAAACTTATTTTGCTGCTTAACAGTTTAACCATCTATATCCTTTTGCTTGCATTTTAGTTCCTAGTAAATGTAATATAGATGTTTGTTTCTTTTTTAATGGTATCCAGAGAGAATGTGCCAGATGAATATAAAGAACGTTGTGGAAAACAACTTCATTTTGATGGTAGGGCTCTTATGGCACAGTTTCTTGGTGTTCTATGGTGACCATTACTTTTAGGGACGCATACTTATCTCTAGTGCATCTGTACGTTTATGCAGGTTTCAACTCTTTATTCTTGTATAGAAGATTTTACAGGTGCAATATCACATTGCGTGAGTTTTCATTTGATGTTGGAAATGTGGAAAGAAAGAAAGGCCTCTCTTCAGAAGAATTTTTCTCTCAGTATGATGGGACAAAACCGGTATAGTAACAATTCTTCAGTCTTGTATCCTACAGATTAGTTGGTGTTAGGAGAATAATATTTTAATTCTGTAGAGTATTATGGTTGAGGGAATTCTACTGTTTTTCCTTTGTCCATAATTTTGTTTTTCCTGTTAATCGATTGGTCTTATTTCTTGTAATGATTTCATACTTGGACCTCCCATTTTTACTAGGAGTATGACACATACCTAACTTTGCAGTTTTCCTTTGTCTTGTTTTTGATACACATTCTAAAACACGTCTTTTAACATGAAAATATGAGAAAATGCATCAGAATTTCCAAAGCAGCTGCTTGTTTCTTCTTGTTCTACTTTCCCTTTAAAAACGATGAAAAAGTCTCAAATGCTACTTGATTGTCTATTGTAAATGTTCTTTCTTATTTTTATTTTGTGATTTGGCAACTACAAACAGATAGCACTATTTTTTCCTGTTCTAAATTTTGTATGTGGGGCTTGTGGCAAACTATGTACCAGGTTTTACTTTCCGGATTGGCTGACGATTGGCCAGCGAGGAATACATGGACAATTGATCAGCTGTCAATGAAATATGGAGATAAAGCTTTTAAAATTTCTCAGAGGAGCTCTCGGAAAGTTTCAATGAAATTCAAGGATTATGTCTCATACATGAACTTTCAGCATGATGAGGATCCACTATATATTTTTGATGAGAAGGTACTGAGGAACTGCATATGGCTCTGTATGTGGGTGTTTCTTTTCATAAGGTCTTTAAGCTTGAGTTTCTGCTCTTGCAGTTTGGGGAAACTGCACCCGGCTTATTGAAAGATTACTGTGTGCCTCATCTATTTCTAGAAGACTTTTTCGAGGTCCTAGATAGAGAACAGCGACCACCCTTTAGATGGCTTATTATTGGACCAGAGAGGTCTGGTGCATCTTGGCATGTTGATCCTGCACTCACCAGTGCCTGGAATACTCTTCTATATGGTCGTAAAAGGTAAAACTCATGTTTAAATTGTTGAAAATAATACGCACACACGCACAGGGCTAGAAAACAATAAGGAAACTTTGTTTGAACATATATGACACTCCATCACTATTGTTCCCCTACACCCTTTTAACTCAGGAAACCTGTATTTTAATGTGGCTATGTAGCTGATGTCCATTTCTCAATTGTGTTTGAATAGGTGGGCTTTGTATCCCCCTGGTAGGGTACCCATGGGTGTCACAGTACATGTAAATGAAGAAGATGGTGATATAAATATTGATACTCCATCATCACTGCAGGTATTTTGTTTAAGATATCCTAGTACTTTGTGATTCTTCTTGCCCTTATGAAAGAGTTTGAAGTCGCTCTTCCTGGGTCTTTTGTTGTGTATACAGTGGTGGCTAGATTTTTATCCACTTCTTGCTGATGAAGACAAGCCAATAGAGTGTACCCAGCTTCCAGGGGAGACAATTTTTGTTCCAAGCGGATGGTGGCACTGTGTCCTAAATCTTGAAACAACTATTGCTGTTACACAAAACTTTGCAAATTCCAAAAACTTTGAATATGTATGTCTGGATATGGCACCAGGTTATCGTCATAAAGGAATTTGCCGTGCTGGATT
The DNA here is from genome assembly GCF_030052815.1 of Hevea brasiliensis. Taxonomy (NCBI): domain Eukaryota; kingdom Viridiplantae; phylum Streptophyta; class Magnoliopsida; order Malpighiales; family Euphorbiaceae; genus Hevea; species Hevea brasiliensis. The sequence goes on along the minus strand of NC_079504.1, from coordinate 8,451,242 downwards.
TTTGGCTGTTGATGAAGACATTTTACGAGACGTTGAAAAGAATGCAGTGAATCATGAAGATGATCTAAGTTACCCAGACCTGACAAGGAAAGAAAAGAGGGTCAGAATTCAAAAACTCAGAGAAGATCCTGAACAAGAGACAACTACTCATGGTGACTCTAAAATTTATGAGTTGTGGAGACGAGATTTTTCTTATGATATAAAATTCTTAGGCATCTTCTTGGATAAGGAGAAAGACCATTATAGTTCGCTATGGAGCCCAGGAAATTCCATTGGACAACGAGAAATGAGAGAATGGCTATCCAAGCTTTGGATCGGAAAAACAGGAATAAGAGAGCTTATATGGAAGGTACTATATATCTCTAACTAACCTTCCTTTATGCTTGTCAATTGGCAATCCTATCTATCAAACAAAGAAACAATTTTCTATTGGCAAGCCTGAAATTTGAAGCTTAGTAGGTTGAGAAATCTACTATGATAATACTGTAGCCTACTAATTGACCAAAAGTAGTGAGATCTTTCGTGTTTTGTTCCTCTTTTTAATTGTAAGAATCATAATGAGGCAAGAGTGAAGTCGAAGGTCTTGCTCATAGACTCAACTCCATCATATTGAGCAATCAGACACAAATTATTAAAGAAGCCAATTAATTGATTTGTCTTTTTCGAATAATTATGATTTATTTGGTTACAAGTAGCCACAATGCATCCATGATATCATGTGATGTAAATATATTCATTACGTTGACTGAAATATTATCTTATTATTTGTATTATATAGCTGCCATATTATTTTCATTGGTGTTAGAATATTAATATCATATATCTGGTACATTATGATATTGTTTTGTTTTATTTCATTCATTTTCATTTAAATTCCAAACGGGTGCATGGAGATTGTGCAAAACTAAACTTTGGGATTCTTAAGAAATAGCTCAAAGCCTCATGGAAAATTTCAATCCAATTAAAGCATTCATGCTGGGTTACCATTACAAGTTAAATCAGTTCAGTATCAAACAGAAATGATGGGAATTTGTTTATTAGGACAGTAAAGAAAAGATAATATAGTATTTCATTAATGAAGGCCTTGGTTATAGTTTCTTCAGATGTGCTTCACTCTATGCAAAAAGGAATATAATTTCAGCAAGGTTATCTACAATCACAAGCTTATCTTGCTTAACTGGAATAGTAGAGGTGCCAAACACCTTTAAATAACAAATATTTTCTTTAACTATTTCTAATTTGTTCTGAATTGTCTTAGGGAGCATGTCTAGCACTAAATGCGGACAAATGGTTCAATTGCCTAGCAGAAATTTGTGCATTCCACAATTTGCCTCTTCCCACAGATGATGAAAAGCTTCCTGTTGGCACGGGTAGCAATCCTGTAAGTGTGTTTATCAATTATGAAACAAAGCATAGTTTTCTTAAATTTCAGTTCTTTTACTATCATTATCATCACCATCATCAATCTTTTTCTTGTTGTAGCTGCTCTTATTTTACTTTAGTTTCTTTGAGGTTTCCATTATAAGTCAAACCTGCCACTTTGTACTCATTTCTTCAAATGCTAAAAGCAAGAGTCATTTATTGTAACAGCATAGGTTGATTGCCCAAAAGTGCTGGCTTGAGTCACTTTTGAGATCATTCAGCCTACCAAACACACCATGGATCTTTTTGTCACATTATCAAATATGGGATGGTAATTCATAACAAATTTCTCCACCTTAAGCCTTGTGTGCATGCCAGGACATGGCATGCAGAATAGAGCAACTGTTTTGGACAGTAATATGCTGGAGTTATTAGACTCAAATGTACTTTCTAGGTTTAAGCAGCTAGGGCATGTTAAGGTTTTTTTTTTTTTTTTTGGCACTTTAAGATTTTAATACTGGAAGAAGTGGGCTCTTCTGCAGTGAGTATTTTGACTTCTGTTTGTGAGCCATTAGGAAATAATGATGTCTGATGTATTCACATATATTGGCTATGTTCTCAGAGCTTTTCTACGTATCCTGGAGTTGCTTGAAATTTAACTACTCGGTTTAGATGTTTAGGACATACAACTCAAATCAACTAAGCCTTTATCCCAAAGATTTGGGGTCGGCTGTATGGATTCGCTTTCTCTACTCTAAACGATTTTGGGTTAAATCCTCAGAAATGTATAATGCTTTTAGGTCATGTTGTACTATTCTCCTCCAAGTCAATTTAGGTCTACCCCTTTTTTTCTTTTTATCCTCTAACCTAACGTGCTCTACTTGTCTAACTAGAGCCTTCGTATGTCTACGCTTCACATGACCAAATCATCTCAATCTCACTTCTCTCAACTTATCTTCAATTGACACCACTCCTACCTTTTCTCTAATACTCTCATTACGGACTTTATCTAGTCTAGTATGGCCACTCATTCACCTTAACATTCTCATCTTTGCAACTCTTATCTTAGACGCATACGACTTTTTCAGTGCCCAACACTCACTACCATATAACATAGCCGGTCGTATGGCTGTATGGTAAATATCATAAGGTGTGATGAAATTTTTACGCTGGTTGATGTTTAGGACATAAATATGCTTATTGATAGAAAATTTTTGTTCACTATATTGTAAGTAGTTCTGTCTGAGCTGTTGGTAAACTGTCCCATTTGACAACAGGTTTATCTCTTAGCTGACCAAGCAGTTAAAATCTTTGTTGAAGGAGGTCTGGAAGCTTCAATGTATGGTTTAGGCACTGAGGTACATTTATAATATCTATTTCTCTGTTTCTCCTGGTCAATTACCTTGCAGAATATTCCAGTTCTTACATTTGCTTGTTTGCAGCTTGAGTTTTACTCTATGTTGCATAAAGTCAACTCTCCTCTGAAAACTCATGTTCCTGAAATTTTGGCGAGTGGAGTTCTTTACCTTGAGAATGGAACTTACAAAATTGTGCCTTGGGATGGCAAAGGAGTGCCTAATGTGATTGGAAAATGCAATTTTATTCCAGTGAATTGCAAAGAGGATGATTTTCCTTTTGGTTTGTGGGCCAAGAAACAGTATGAGTGCATAAAAGCTGGGATGTCAATAAATGAACAGACAAATTCAGCTGGATGCACACAGATATGGCCATTTATCATCACAAAGCGATGCAAGGGAAAGATATTTGCTGAATTGTAAGTTGTCATAACCTTGATTGTTTCTTCTAATTGTACTAGAAATAGCATTTATGTGATCTTATTGGTACCGAGTGCCGACTCATATGTTCTCTCTTGGCAGAAGAGAGAGACTGTCATCGGAAGATACTCTAAATTTGGCTTGCTTTCTGGGAGAGCAGCTGCGTAACCTTCATCTTTTACCCTATCCATCTATCAATAAGTCAACTTTCTCAGATATTAAACAAAAAATGGAATTGCCCTTTGCTAATGGTTCCACAGAGGATACTCCCTATAAATCTGACATTCCTGCAGAATGGGAAATCTTCATCAGAACTCTATCCAGGAAGAAAAGGAATATCAAAAGCCGGTTGACAAATTGGTATGCCCATATCTATCACAGAATAGATACATACATACATATATATATATATATATATATATATATATATATATATATAATATGCTAGTACTAAACCTTTGTGACATGAAGCTGCTTCTCAGTACTCCACTGAAATATTCATTTACATTTTGCAGGGGAGATCCAATCCCAGAAACTCTCATACAGAAAGTTCATGAATATATCCCTGATGATTTTAGGAAGTTGGTGGATTCATACCAGGTTTTTACCACATCTTTTTTCATTGTGTCACAATTATTGATATTATTTTGATAAAAATATCCCATGGTAAAACCTCTTATGTAATTGGATAACGAGTCATTAATGATTTATAACATGTTACTCTTAGTTGATTTCAGAATGAAAATGATGTGTGCAAAATCTGTAAACCTTGCTCCTGGATACACTCGGATATTATGGATGACAATGTTCACATGGAACCAAATTGTGTTAGCTATTGCTTGAGTGGAAACAATGCAGATGCTTGTCTGATGGATAGTGACTCGAATGGCTACAAAGATGTTAGAGATGATAAGTCATGGAGTCCCAGCTACATTCTTGATTTTAGTGATCTTTCTGTTGGTGAGTGCTTTCTCACTTATTGGTTACCATTCCATCCTGAAATGTTATCTGCAGTATTTTGGGTTCTATTCAATATGTTCTATAATATCTATTTTCTGAAATATGTGTAAAATCTCCGTATCACAATGCTATATAATCTTATATCCCTGAACTTTTTGAATTCTAAACTATCTATTTTACCTTTGCTGCGGAGAATATCTTGCATTAATTGATCTTCCAGGGACTTCAACTTCAAACCATCAAGTTTTGAGTTGCACCTAATGTCTTTATGTGCTCTTCATGTTAAAAAGTAGAAAAAAATAGGAATGATGCACTTTCACCTTTTGAAATACGACATTGTCACTTTAATCAGATTGATTTATTTCTTCTACAGGTGACCGCATTTATGACCTGATACCTGTATACTTGGATGTATTTAGAGGTGACTCCAGTCTTCTTAAAAAATTTTTGGAGAGTTATAAACTACCTTTGTTGACAAGCGAGTATGAATCAGTGAAGAGCAGTAACAAGTTTGGACGACTTTCATATCATGCCATGTAAGTGCATGATTTCTAATGATTTTTATGCTTGGGCTTTCCTTCTTCTCTGTTTTGTTCTTGACAGTATCATTGTTAATTGATGTTTTATGAATCAAGCAGTGAATGCCCTGTGCGCATTCAGGTGCTTTTATCGGCATTGTTTGTGGTCATTCCTTGTACTTGAATGAAGGAAAATGCTTAAAAATATATCTGGTGACTGATGGTTATAATCTTGGCTGCTAATTAGGAATTTTCTTTTAGTTATAAAATCAGCAATTTCCTTGTTCGCTGCATGCTTTTGCATTGGTCAGTCAGTGTTTGGTACTTGCAGCATGAGTTTTCAGAATGTATAGTTCATGTAATTCAGTTGGGTGGTTGCATTTCTCCAGGTGCTACTGTGTCTTGCACGAAGAGAATGTCTTGGGGGCTATTTTCAGTATATGGAAGGAACTCAGAATGGCAAATTCGTGGGAGGAGGTTGAGCTGACTGTGTGGGGGGAACTAAACGACTACAAGGGCATCTCTTGATGGCTTGCTGCTCGTTTAATCGGGTGACTAACAGTTTCTGATAAATTTAACAATTGGATTTATACCTGATAGAATGGTCATTGTATTCTTTTTCTTTTGTAATTAAATTATAGGTATCCTCTCCAAAATTCAATTAACGTGTGATTAGAAATTCGAATCATTACTCAATTGTCTTGACATTACAAAAATGTTGACACAATAATGTATTGTAACAATCATTTACCTTACGTCTGTAACACATGAGCATTAAATTCATTTCATTTATAAATGAAAATTTTTATGTTTGATATTTTTAATATTTTTTTGTATTAAAGTATTCATATGCAGATCCTCTCTGTTTTGTTAACTTTGGATAAAGCAAAACCATTTTTATAAAATTACGGAAAAAATTTAATGTAAAATTTTCTACATGCTAAATATCTCAAGTGTGAATTTACAAATAAATTTGTCGTGAATCTGCGCGATGTGCAGTTTGTGATTTTATATTTTTAAATAGTAAAATTTTATAATATTGTTTAATAAAAATATAATCTTAATACTCAGACTAAATGTAAAAAAAAAAAAATCAAAATTTTTATGTTAATTATTAATTTTAGTTAAATCTTTAAATTTTATTAATTTAATCATAAATTTTTCATATTGTTTTTAATTTTAATAATGAATTTATTTAAAATTAATTAAACTCATCAATTGATAAACTATTGAATTCTTTTTATTTATATATTGTTAATTGTAGTTTATTTATTTTATTTTATTAATTTATTTAATAATTTTAATATTCTTATTAATTAAATTATTTAATTAATTTAATTGTTAAAATTAATTATAAAGTGAATGGTAATAGTTCATTCTTTATGCTGTACTTTCATTTTTAATCAACTAAAAAAGACATGTTTGCATGTAGAGCAACAAAAACTTGAAGAAAATAAAATTGAAATTTGAATACAATATGATTCTATTAAAATCCATGAAGGTAGCGTAGGAAGTCCGTGAAGAGATAAGCCATGCTGAACTAAAGGACTCTATTATGAAAGGTGGACTTTGGACAAGCAAAAGTATGTGAGGTTTGGGTGTGGAGTAGCACGTAGCAAAGATAACAGCAGAAGTTCCATGAGCTGTGACATGAAAGAGCTTGAAACTTCTGCAATGTGAGGCTATGACATATATGAATCAAACGGCCAGAAAGTCACTGGTTTAACTCGTTTCCATATCCCATTACTTAATATCACATTAATCATACAAATTTAGTATTTCAACAATTCATCTTAAAATTTTCATTTCCGCCATGCCAATCTTTTGAACGAGTGATTTCTTCATCTTTCAACATTATATCATGGTTGCTCAGATCACCTTCAAAAACGTGTTGATTGTTCCACAGTATTTCATGAACATATTAAATGCTTTCTAGCATTAAGCAAAGAACAACAGTAAAATGAATAGGATTTAAGGTAAAAGCGGGCATGTCATTTTCCAATATCACGACCACAGCATAATATCTCGTTGGGCCTCCTGCATTTTCCACTAGGATGACTAAATTCTCTTGGCGTGGTGCCCATTTTGAAGGTTTTAGTTTAAATTAATATCATGAACTGTTGATTTAGAGGTGACATTTGATGTATGTATGTACCTTTCCACCAATGTAAAACGTTATATCAATACTTTTATAATTATTTTTTTTTTATACAAAAGAAAAAAATGCAACACTCAAACCTCGTAACGCATCATCGCGCAGATGCAAGAAAACAGCTCTTAAAGGGCCCTTATCTCATCATGAGAGGAGCATATTCATTACATTCTCGTAATCAAATAAATACATATTTATTAAAAAAACAATTATTTTCTCTTCTACTTCATTAACTTTGTGAATTTATGCTTAATAGATATAAAATTAAAAAATCTCAAATATTTAATAAAAAAATAAAATTTTAAAATGTCGAGCCGCTTACAAAGCACAAAAAGCGCAATTTTTATGTATTTAGCTAAATAAAAATAAAGAGTTACCATTGAAGCAAAATTCAATAATACTCCATAAAGTTATGGAAAGGTCATAATAACATAAAATTCAATGGGGTAAGAAGTTTTTAAGGCACTTTCATAACCATGAAATCAAACATTTCAACACATTGAAAATCAAATAAGAAAAACTCGGTGACATTTCATCTTGCTACCAAAACTCAATGATTAGAGCCTAGAGGAGGGGCCTAAGCTGCAATAGATGGCTTTGAAGCAGCAGAGAGCCTGGACCTTTTCTTGGCTAAGCTCTCACTTCGTCGTTCTCTCTGCTCCTTCAACCTTGTGGCAAGCAGCTTCTGGTACTCTGCAGCCTCTGCCTTTGCCTTGGCAATTCTTTTCTTTTTGTCAGCAATTCTTGCTCGCTTCCTTTGCAAAGTCAATGGAGTAACCAACCTCTGAATTTTGGGTGCCTTACTAACCTTCTTTCCTGCACCAAAAATTCCATTTTACAACAAAATATAACCTGACTAAAAACAAAGAAAAGCAGCACTTCGAAATAAAACAAATGTCAGACAAAAAAAAGGAAAACAAAAAAAAGGAAAGAAGCCTACCAGATTTTGTTGTGAATGATCTTCGGTAAGTGTTCACATACTTCCGAACATCATCCTCCTTTGAGAGATTAAAGAGTTTGCGGATCTTTGATGCTCTCTTTGGTCCCCTCATTCTTGGTTTCTCAGTATCAGTCAGTCCAGGCAAATCATTCTCTCCCTTCTTCACGATTACCAAGTTCAAAACAGAGAGGTCAGGGCTCACAATGCATCCACGCACAGACTTCCTCCTACGTTCTCCATTGCGCCTTCCATATCCACGGAAACAAGGGGTTCCTTTACAGACAAAAATTAATGACTTCTTATCATTGGGTTCAGGAAATATGCATTGGCAGAACAAGTTTACACATTCAAGGATTGTGTTAATTCTAAAATATAAATATCCAACAACCTCTGTGAAGCAAGAGACGAACACGGCCAGGAGTCAACACTCCCTGCTTCATGGGGAACCCCTGCTTGTCACAACCTCCCATGATTTTGAAAACATAGCCCTTAAATTCCTTTGAAAGGAAAAGAGAAAACAATAAATAAACAGAGAACACATATGACACAAGCATTAAACATATGCCAAACTTATTGTGCGCATACCTCCCCAAGTGCATCTCCGCTGACCTCTTGTGAGATCCTCTTGTCAAAAAACGCACGGCTACAGAGTCAAAGGGAGTAAAGGGTAAGGAATCAGCTAAAGATTAAGTAATGATACCATGAGAAGAATTTCCTATGTTGTTGAAAAACTGGGATCTCCATAGATTATCACTTAGTAATATGTGATACTAGAAAGTAGTTTAGGGACTAATAGACGATCAAACATGACAACAGAGCTGATATAGATACCTAACAAAGATATTAACAAAAAAATGTAGATAATGCTTAAGCTGATTCATTAATCAACTCTACCAATATCAGTTAACAAAATATTCTCCATATCTGGATTACAATAACAAATTTTACCTTCACAGAACTTCTGCCAGGCATAAAGACAGTATTATGACTTACGAAATCAAGAAATATCTTCCCATCAATTCCATCATTAACATAATTATCATCGTCCCTTATGTTAATGATAAGGCAAAATGAGACATTTAATCCATTAAATCCAAATTGACTTCACATTAAGCAAACAGCTTTTCACAGTCTCATTTATACGTTGTGCCTTAAGAAAGAAAAGCTGGACTAGATATCAGTTTACCCAATTCCATTGATTACTTGACTCGCATCCTAACCAAGGCACAACTACTTAAAATATCTCCTTCGTGCAAACCATTGGCCACCTCAACCTAAAATTCCTAAAAAACAAGCTAGCAGTTCAATATTCAAAATTATCACAACCCTTCGGCTTTGGCCACCTGTCCATCATATTTATCACTAAAATTTGTTATACCTAATTTAGGGCATTATATTAGCAGCTTAAACTAAGTGAAAATCAAGATCATTATGAGAACATGCAACAAGCTTATACAAATTTAACATGCAAGGAAAATATAAAAACAAATACTTCGAGAATAAAAATAAGAGCTTACAGCTTTTGGTCATCGTCTATTTCCAGCTTCTTTTGGCATCCCGTGGTGGGGTTGGCAATGTTGAACTAAACAAAATAGAGAGATAAAAACAGGGAATGAGATTGAGAATCGTGAAATAAAACAAAAGGGTTTACTTCATTTGGATTTATTAAATTGAAAGCCAAAAAATTTTCAAAGATCGGAACCTTCATCTTGGTCCGGTACGAGCAGAGGCGGCTATGCCGAAAGTAAGACCCGGAAAAGAAAGCTTACGCTTGCCTTCTGCTTCTAGGGTTTTTGTATGGAGTTTAACGCGGTATTTATTGGTTCGAGGGAATTTTAATATGTGTCCACAACATTAATTTCTCTGTCCTTTTCATTTTAGTGGCCGTACGCGTGGAATAACAAAGTAGACATCGTCATCTGATTATCGATTGGGCACAGTTGATTACTCTTATATGATTATTTTTTGTTTTAATTTGTTACTTGGTTTTTGCAATACCTAATTCAGTTTAAATTCGGCTTTAATTAAAAACGAATTTAATTAATTTAAAATTGAACCGATTTTAATTATAAATTAAATCAATTTTGATTCTAAATTAAAATGTATCTTCTTCTTTAAAAAGAAAAAGTTCTATTTGTGGATGTGAAAAATACAGAGTTTCCACTTCAATGTCACTGTGCTTAGTTTCAAAATCAAGGATTATCATTTTTTTTAATGGAAATATGATAAAACTATAATTTAATTTTTTTATTTTTAAAGATAAATTAATTTGTTATCTATATTATTAACATAATAATGTTTCTATTAAATTTTATCATTATTTAATAATAAATTATCTAAATTTAAGAAATAAATTACTATAAATATTAAAATTATAATATTAATCACTGGCATAATGAATCTCCATCTCACACTACTCCTCGTAGGTTTTCCTCTTACTTACAGTTTTCCTCTTACTTACAAGTGATATAAGAAGAGCCAATCTAATTATATAGATTGTGATATATTAATGAAATAAGTGCATCACTTATTATATATTTATATCTCATCATTTATTATACTTAAAATATTTGCTTACATATGATACTTGTAATATTTTCACAATTGACTTGCCGTGCCTATATTGCTTCTCTTAGTCCCACCCATGTATATTCTCTTATTCGATAGATTATCGTGAGATCTTTTTCGCTACCTTATTTTGAAATAATTTAAATAAGTGCCAAACTGTGCTAAAAGTATTTTCATAAGAGTGTATCACATAGATTAATAAGAATGATTAAAAAATTTTGAGGCAGATTTTTTATCTTTATTTTTAAATTTATATATAAAAATTAGTTTATCATATTAAATATTAATTTTCATATAAATATTTTTAAATTTTAACTATTAAAATATATAATTCTTTTTAATACTTTTCTTAAAAAATTTAAAAATTTCTTAAATTTACAAATTCAAATATTATAAAACTATATTCATCATATTATATATTCCTAAAGTCAAATATTTTTTTAATTAAAATTTTAATTACATTAAAAAATAAGGATGAATTACTTTTAATATATATATATAGGCTAAAAATTTTTTTGGAAAATTTAAATATATATTTTTAAAAATATTTCTTACATTTAAAATATAAAAATTTTAATAATAATATTTTTAAAATGGCCAAATAGCATATGTATTTTTTTATTTTATTTATTCTTTTATTGTGTATGTCAAATAATTTAAAAATAATAAAATAATAATATATTAATTTATTTATTTATTTATTTATAATGTATGTAAAATAATTTAATGAATAATAAAAAAATTATTATTAACTTATTTACTTAGTAATTAAATTATAATTAATTAAATTTTTTATGATATAATTATAAAAATATATATTAAATTATATTATTAAAATAAAAAAAATCATGCAATGCACAGCGAAATAACTAATTAAAATGATAAATTTTATCAATTTCGGATAATAACTAGTAAATTATTTTTTCTTTAAAAAGTTGCCCATATGCCAACTTTGTACTTTTTTTTTCAATTTTCCTTAAATCATATATAATGATTTTTTTTAGAACAATATAATGAAATTTTTTTGAAATGTTAGGTTAAATGGTTTTAAAATTATTGTATTATTTTTAAAGGATAAATCTTCAAATAATTTGAGTTTTCAAGTAAAGGGTGTTCAAGAGACCTTAAAGACATCCTCTATTAAATTATATATTTGAATCTCCAATCAAAGTAACTCGTGATTGTTATCAAAGCCAAAACCTTAAAAATTACTATTTTTGTTTATTTTTTCTCACTTGGCTCAAACCAACATTATTGAATTTATGGGAATGCAATTTGAAGATGAAAAATATTATCCTGAAATCCACGCTGCTCAGGAGTTATTAAAGTTTTTAAATAAAAATTTGGCAACCAAACAAACACAAATTTTTAAAATTATCAACTATCTAAAAGATTTTATTTCACATGTATCCAAATGCACTTCTTTCATATCAAAGATACTGAAAAAACAAGCCATTCCTTGAAGTATTGCACAAACATTCAGATCTTTGTCAAGCTGACTGATATGAGATTGAAGGTTCACATACAATTGATGAACTTGGGTTGACAAAGTATTAACCTTGATTTTCTGTTAATTGTATTTAACTAACTACCAAGTTAATATTTGAATTAATCTTCTCATAGAAATTATTTTGAGTCTTAGGCATTCAAATTCTGCCAATTCAATACTTATTCTACTCGGAACAAAAGTTTTGACTGGCTTTTTGGATCAATAGTAGATAATTGAATAAAGTAATGACATACAGGGTAGTTATGCATCATAAAAATCAAATTTCTCTATGGAGCAAATCTTTTTGGAGGTTTAAATAAAAGGTAGTGATAAATAGAGCAAATCTTAAAACAAGATTTTTACAATTGGGTATTACTCTAGAAAATTGATACAAAATGATTTTTTGTATTCTAAATGCCTAAGGTAGCTTATTCCTGTTTCAAAATTATTTATTACTTTTAAAAAATTGAAGTGTATTAATTGTTATTTTTTTAAATTTAATTTTTAAATGAGATAAAATAATTTAATTAAATTAGAGAAATTTTTATTATAATTTAAGTGATTATATATTTAAGTGAAAAAAAACATAATAATAAACTAGAAGTCAAGTCATGGCTCTTCCTCTTGTCCTTCCAGTCCCACGGATGCTTGCCGTGATTTTCTTGCTCTGAGCAAGGCATACGTTCAGAGCCGGTTTGCATAATTGCATGTACTGTAATTTTCATGCATTTTTCTCATCGTCGGTATTCCAAGAATTTTTTTAGTTACAGCAGTATTCCAAGTTCTAAAACATGTAAATATGATATTTTATTTATGTTTCTTCTTAGCATAACTAATATTTTTCAATATTTTAAAAAATTTATATCAAATAATAATTTTATTTTTTAAAATATTTCAATAAATTTTAGTATTTCTTCGATTTTTCTCTTTGATTTTCCATCAATATTTTTATATTTTTAGAATATCAATATATCTATGAAAATTAATATTAAAATCCTTGCTGGTTTGGAGAATCAGAGAACCATAGGATTGAATCAAAATGCATCGTAAAAGGAACTAATCACTACTCCAATCCAATCCTCCCAACCTCTCCCACAGTCAAAAATCTCTCATCTAACTTAGTGTGTCACGACCCAACCTATGGGCCGGACCAAACTAGGGGACTGGGCCGCTAAAAAAGCCCAGAGGCCGTAAGCCCTTCATTAACCAAACTCTAAGGCCCATTTGGGCCCAAATTCAATAAAACAAATCCATAAAATGGACTTTCCATCGTGGAGTTTTCTACTCACCAACACAATATATAGTCAATTGGGAGCTCGCTCACCCTCCACATACTCATCAACATAATAATAAATGGGAGCTCGGCTCATCCAATCCATCAAACATGCATAGCATATTAAGTTTACAGTCGAAATAATAATTAGTTTAAATCAAATAAACATTTCTATGCGGAAATTCTAAGATTTAACAATTTTATACAAAATAATTGACTGCGAGGAAGAAAGCGAGTTAACCTCAAAAAGTATCCTCCAAATTTTTGAAAGTAAAATATCAATTTTAACCATAATCTCTATAACTATCTAGTACTAATGCAACTTTGGAGTGAAATGCAACAACATTTTCACATCATAACATCAAAAGGTAATTTGGAGCACTCACGCACTGTAACATCAATCATAATATATGGGCTCTTAAATCCAACAAGAACTGACTTCCACTTAATAACCAAATCGAGGTCAAAACTCAAGCCGTGACTACCCCTCGAAAGATCGGGTCCCAACGAAGAACTCAAGCCGTGACTACCCGTCCTATCCATAGTCCATACCGCATCACACGCACGCCAACGCACTTTGCTCCAAATTACCGCAACAACATTCATGGCACTTTATGATTATGAATGCAACATAAATCGTGCCTAGAGTTTAACTACATAAATATATGCATATAAGTGATGCATGGGCATCTTGAACATATAATAATATCGAAATTACAATTAAAATTAATATTTTACTCAATGGTCAGAGGAAGAAGGGACAATTTTATTACAATCATTTAATAAATTTGACTCAATACAAACAAAGAAAAAGACCAATACGTCCTAAGTCGTACAAAAAAATCTGAGAGTCTCCTATATACCTGTGACCTACCAACACAAAAAAGCTCAAAACTCACTTCTATATTTACAATTCATATATCCATAGCTCAATCATATCACACAGCCCCTCCTGGGCCCATCAAATCAATCATCCATCACAACATGTAAAATTTCAATTTAGTCCTATAATTGACCATTTTTGCAAAAACTGCCCAAATAAGCTCTAAAAATTCTAAAACTTTGTCCTTAGCAATATTACTAGGCTATTGCAAAAAGAATCATAATTTTCTAAGCTACCACGAATATTTTATGGATTTTTAATCCTATTTAAGCACTAGAAAATTACGAAAAAGCAAGGTTCGGGTTTACCTTTGCCAATTCCGACTTGACAATGGGGCTAGCCAAAACCTCGGTCCAATTCGAGATTTTTCCAGAATTGGTCCTGGTCGCCTAATTCATCATCTCTTGCCAATCAACGACGAATCGAGAATACCTACGAAGCCCATAACACGGGGTTAGTACATAAATTTTCAGAATTTTCTAAGCTCATTAAATGCAAAATACTACGAGTTGGACCTGTCGGAAAAATTTAAAATTTATGTCGCCTCGACGAGTGGAGCGTGCACCCTCGGTTTCTCGTGATTCACGGTTTTCGAAATCTAGCCCAAAAGTCAAAATGGGCTAAAATCTTAAAATCGGACAAACCGCTCGATGGATTTTGGCGTTCTTGGTGTCTATGGAAAGCTCGTCGAGTAGATGATTTTAGACACAAGACCGGTCAATTGGTGGCGGATATGCCGTTTTGGCGGAGAAGGGGAGGAGAGAGAAAAGGGAGAGAAAAGGGAGAGGGAACGTCGCGCGCGGGAGGAAGAAAAAGAGAAGAAGACCGGTCCGATCCGATCCGGTTCGATTTCGATTTAGAATACAAAATTTTGAATTTTTACTAACGAGGTCCAAAAATTCGAAAAATTTCAAAAACTCAAAATACGTAGACTCCAAATATATTTTTAGTTTTGTCTTTAAATTAATTTTTAAAATTCATCAAAGTTTATATTTTCGGAAAATCGAACCCGATTTTTAAAATCCGAAAAATCTCAAAAAAATTCCTAAAATTTAAATAAAATTAAAATACAAAAAATGCTCGTAAATTTAAAATTTTGGGGTGTTATATAATGCCTACAATAATGACCAAATCTCTTTATATAATAACTAAATAGCTTAACAGATCCGGAGTTCGTGGCTTTGGTAGAAAACCAGTAACATCATTGTATTATATATAGTAATCCTGATTAACAAAAACAAGCAGCAATTTATTTCTGGAAGTGTACTGTATGAATCATGCACCTACACGTCAATACATCTCTAATATTCCTATAATATATCTCACATCATTGCTGATGCAATATCCGAGAAGACATCAAGCAACACGCTGCATAGAAAATTTTATATTATAAAGTAGCTTGCACTATGAAGTATCAGAGGATTTACAAAAAGGGATTGATACGCCACGTGTCTATACAAAGATATTACACAAAGGAAATCATCCATTAACAGAAATCTGATTCTGATGCTCATAATCATGAAACAATAACTCAAGAAAGTATGATTTATTTATTCAGTTTGCTCATAAAGGGCAAACGAAATCGCCACTAGTCTCAATATCTTCATAATCAACACCAGCATCTAAATCATCAAGATCCATGCTCCCTCCAAGAGTATGGTCTCCAATCTTTCGCAGTTCAACAGGTTTTCTTGCCTCCTGTATTATGGAGAGAACTTCTCCGATGTTTTGAGATGGGTTATTGACATCATTGCTTTGCCAGCTGCCTCCTTCCATCAGCTCCATGGGCAAGTTCTTTAAGAACCATGGATGATTTTTAATTTCTGGGATGGTTATTCTCTGACAACAAACCGAACATGAACACACCACATGAAAACAAGTCAGGGATAATAAAAAAGAAAAATAAAGCATCAACAACTTCAATGTCCCTTATTAATTGGCCCTCAGGATTAACAACATTTAGGCACCCTCTATATACCGGTGAGAAGTATAATGATGTAATACAATCTCTACTTCTTCCCCTCTTCCACTTTAGTGAATAGCAGTTGACACACCTACATTTCCGCCTAAACCAAAGGCCAAGTTACCTTTTCAGGATTTGCCACAAATATTCGAGATAAGAGGTGCCTGCAGTCAATAGAAACTTGGACATGATCTGGAATTGCAGAGTGGACACTCAGTATTCTCTGCAATAAGCAAGAGTAATTTAACAGGACCAAATAATAGTAGTTCAATAAGAAACTCCAATATAAATTATGCAGACCCTAAACAATTGCGCTAAATGTAAATTTTATCCACTAAAGGTTTTGCAAAACCACTTACCCCAATTGTTTTCCTGAAGTTTTTGGGATCATCAGGATCTTCAAAGGGATATGCCCCAACTAGCATCACATATAGGGTAACTCCACAAGACCAAACATCTGCAACCTATAAATCTTGAGGATTAGCTATGGTGCAAATGGCTCTCAAGCAACTAAAAGAAAAGCACATAAAGAAGAAGGGTGAGAAAGATGAGGATATTACCTTCCCATCATATTCCTTTCTGGACAGAATCTCAGGTGCAACGTAAGCCGGTGTTCCTACTGTAGATTTGGGTTGGGAATGAAATACAGCTGACTACTCAATAACTCGAGATAATTAGCAATCAAGGGTTCATCAAATTTTATGTCTGAAAACTATCATTTACCATTAGTTGCTTACCTTTGAATACCCAAAGTCACATATCTTGACACGCGGTGCAGCGCTGGCATCTAGGAGTGTATTTTCAAGCTTAAGATCCCTATGACAAACTTGCTGCAGCATAGAAATCCCTCGCATCAGATTCTATTAGAGACTATTACACAAGGAAGAAGCATTTTAGAAAGACCAAGAAAAATTGATGAATGGAGAGATGAAGTTCATACCATTGAATGACAGTAACTAACTCCTGATATCAATTGCTGAAAGAAAAACCTTGCCTGATTCAAATGTAAAACATCAATTTAATTACATTCTAACACATGAAATCAACTTGCATAAAGTAAAAACTTAGGTATATGCAATTGCTAGACATTTCTTTTCCATCATCAAATATCCAGAAACCTCATATTTTCGAGTAATAATAAACATTGAAAGGGTTTTCTGCTATAGTTCACCTCATCTTCACAAAATCTACCAGCATTACATATTCTCTGAAAGAGTTCTCCTCCTGCAGCATACTCCATGACTATGGCTAGATGAGTAGGTGTTAACAGGACCTGCAATGATAGCATCGCAAATTATAGACTATCCCCCTTTGATTAAGGACAAATCCTTCTTTAAAAGCGTAAACCCTTCTTTATTGACCAAAACAGGGCTCTTGTCTAGTGCAGTATACAATAATCAGTCAATCTCAAACACAATAGAGGAAAATTAGCACTTTTAAGACAAAAAAAGAAAAAAAAAATTTACTAAACCTCTTTGAATCTAACTATATTAGGATGCTTCAATGATCTGTGGTTCATGATTTCCCTTTGCACGTGTTCATCAATCTGCAACCACAAAAGAATCATGCATCACCCCTTGTCCCATCACAAAAACACCCACATGAAAAAAGAGAATAACCTAGATGGTGAGAGCAAAACCAAAAGAAAACGAATTGAATTTCAAAAAATAGGCACAAAAAAAGTGGAGAAAAACAGACCTTTAAGCCTCTCTCAATAAACTTAACAGCAAAGAGCTCTTTAGTCCATCTATCTATGACCAACTTGGCGACCCCAAAATTCGGCTTTAATTAAAAACGAATTTAATTAATTTAAAATTGAACCGATTTTAATTATAAATTAAAATGTATCTTCTTCTTTAAAAAGAAAAAGTTCTATTTGTGTATGTGAAAAATACAGAGTTTCCAGTTCAATGTCACCGTGCTTAGTTTCAAAATCAAGGATTATCATTTTTTTAATGGAAATATGATAAAACTATAATTTAATTTTTTAATTTTTAAAGATAAATTAATTTGTAATCTATTATTAACATAATAATGTTTCTATTAAATTTTATCATTAGTTAATAATAAATTATCTAAATTTAAGAAATAAATTATTATAAATATTAAAATTATAGTACTAATCACTGATGTAATGAATTCTCATCTCACTGCCCCTCATAGATTTTTCTTTTACTTACAAGTGATTTAACAAGAGCAGATCTAATTATATAAATTGTAATATATTAATAAAATAAGTACATCACTTATTATATATTTATGTCTCATCATTTATTATATTTAAAATGTTTGCTTAGGTATGATACTTGTGATATTTTCACAATTGACTTGTCAAGCCTATATTGCTTCTCTTAGTCCCACCCATGTATATTCTCTTATTTGATAAATTATCTTGAGATCTTCTTCGCTAACTTATTTTGAAATAATTTAAATAAGTGCCACAATGTGCTAAAAATATTTTCATAAGAGTGTATCACATAGATTAATAAGAATGATTAAAAAAATTTTGTGGCACATTTTTATCTTTATTTTTAAATTTATATATAAAAATTAATTTATCATATTAAATATTAATTTTCATATAAATATTTTAAAATTTTAACTATTAAAATATATAATTCTTTTTAATACTTTTCTTAAAAAATTTAAAAATTTCTTAAATTTATAAATTCAAATATTATAAAACTATATTCATCATATTATATATTCCTAAAGTCAAATATTTTTTTAATTAAAATTTTAATTACATTAAAAAATAAGGATGAATTACTTTTAATATACATATAGAGAGGCTAAAAAATTATTTGGGAAATTTAAATATATATTTTTAAAAATATTTCTTACATTTAAAATATAAAAATTTTAATAATAATATTTTAAAAATGGCCAAATTGCATATGTATTTTTTTATTTTATTTATTCTTTTATTGTGTATGTCAAATAATTTAAAGACTAATAAAATAATAATCTATTAATTAATTAATTAATTTATAATGTATGTAAAATAATTTAATGAATAATAAAAAAATTATTATTAACTTATTTACTTAGTAATTAAATTATAATTAATTAAATTTTTTTATGATATAATTAAAAATATATAAAATATAATAAAATATATATTAAATTATATTATTAAAATAAAAATAAAAAATAAAAAATTCATGCAATGCACAGCGAAATAACTAATTAAAATGATAAATTTGATCAATTTCGGATAATAACTAGTAAATTATTTTTTCTTTAAAAAGTCGCCCATATGCCAACTTTGTACTTTTTTTTTTCAATTTTCCTTAAATCATATGTAATGATTTTTTTTAAGAACAATATAATGAATTTTTTTTGAAATGTTAGGTTAAATGGTTTTAAAATTATTGTATTATTTTTAAAGGATAAATCTTCAAATAATTTGAGTTTTCAAGTAAAGGGTGTTCAAGAGACCTTAAAGACATCCTCTATTAAATTATATATTTGAATCTCCAATCAAAGTAACTCGTGATTGTTATCAAAGCCAAAACCTTAAAAATTACTATTTTTTTTTTATTTTTACTTACTTGGCTCAAACCAACATTTAATTTATGGGAATGCAATTTGAATATGAAAAATATTATTCTAAAACCCACATTACTCAGGAGTTATTAAAGTTTTTAAATAAGGATTTGACAACTAAATAAACACAATTTTTTAAAATTATTAATTATCTAAAAGACTTTATTTCACATGTGTCCGATACACTTATCTCCTGTCAAAGATGTTGAAAAAACAAGCTATTCCTTGAAGCATTGGACAAACGTTCAGATATTTATCAAGTTGATTGATAAGAGATTGGAGGTTCACATATAATTGATGAACTTGGGTTGACAAAGTATCAACATTGGTTTTCTGTTAATTGTGTTTGACTAACCACCAAGTTAATATTTGAATTAATCTTCTCATAAAAATTATTTTGGGTATTGGCATTCAAAGTCTGTCAATTCAATACTTATTTTACTTGGAACAAAGGCTTTGACCGGCCTTCTTAGTCAATAGTAAATAATTGAATAAAATAATGATATAAAGGGTAACCATGCATCATAAAAATCAAATTTATTCATGGAGCAAATCTTCTTGGAGGTTTAGATAAAAGGTAGTGAGGAACGAAGCAAATCTTAAAACAAGATTTTTACAATTGGGCATTACTCCAGAAAGTTGGTATAAAATGATTTTTTGTTTTCTAAATGCCCACTAACAGTCTAAGGTAGCTCATTCCTATTTCAAAATTATTTATTACTTTAAAAAATTAAAGTGTATTAATTGTAATTTAATTAATTAAATTAAATTAAAAAAATTATTATAATTTAAGTGATTATATATTTAAGTGAAAAAAACATAATAATAAACTAGAAGTCAAGTCATGGCTCTGCCTCTTGTCCTTCCAGTCCCACGGATGCTTGCCGTGATTTTCTTGCTCTGAGCAAGGCATACGTTCAGAGCCGGTTTGCATAATTGCATGTACTGTAATTTTCATGCATTTTTCTCATCGTCGGTATTCCAAGAATTTTTTTAGTTACAGCAGCATTCCAAATTCTAAAACATGTAAATATGATATTTTATTTATGATTCTTCCTAGCATAACTAATATTTTTCAATATTTTAAAAAATTTATATCAAATAATAATTTTATTTTTTAAAATATTTCAATAAATTTTAGTATTTCTTCGATTTTTCTCTTTGATTTTCCATCAATATTTTTATATTTTTAGAATATCAATATATATATGAAAATTAATATTAAAATCCTTGCTGGTTTGGAGAATCAGAGAACCATAGGATTGAATCAAAATGCATCGGAAAAGGAACTAATCACTACTCCAATCCAATCCTCCCAACCTCTCCCACAGTAAAAAATCTCCCATCCAACTTAGTGCCTACAATAATGACCAAATCTCTTTATATAATAACTAAATAGCTTAACAGATCCGGAGTTCGTGGCTTTGGTAGAAAACCAGTAACATCATTGTATTATATATAGTAATCCTGATTAACAAAAACAAGCAGCAATTTATTTCTGGAAGTGTACTGTATGAATCATGCACCTACACGTCAATACATCTCTAATATTCCTATAATATATCTCACATCATTGCTGATGCAATATCCGAGAAGACATCAAGCAACACGCTGCATAGAAAATTTTATATTATAAAGTAGCTTGCACTATGAAGTATCAGAGGATTTACAAAAAGGGATTGATACGCCACGTGTCTATACAAAGATATTACACAAAGGAAATCATCCATTAACAGAAATCTGATTCTGATGCTCATAATCATGAAACAATAACTCAAGAAAGTATGATTTATTTATTCAGTTTGCTCATAAAGGGCAAACGAAATCGCCACTAGTCTCAATATCTTCATAATCAACACCAGCATCTAAATCATCAAGATCCATGCTCCCTCCAAGAGTATGGTCTCCAATCTTTGGCAGTTCAACAGGTTTTCTTGCCTCCTGTATAATGGAGAGAACTTCTCCGATGTTTTGAGATGGGTTATTGACATCATTGCTTTGCCAGCTGCCTCCTTCCATCAGCTCCATGGGCAAGTTCTTTAAGAACCATGGATGATTTTTAATTTCTGGGATGGTTATTCTCTGACAACAAACCGAACATGAACAAACCACATGAAAACAAGTCAGGGATAATAAAAAAGAAAAATAAAGCATCAACAACTTCAATGTCCCTTATTAGTTGGCCCTCAGGATTAACAACATTTAGGCACCCTATATATACCGGTGAGAAGTATAATGATGTAATACAATCTCTACTTCTTCCCCTCTTCCACTTTAGTGAATAGCAGTTGACACACCTACATTTCCGCCTAAACCAAAGGCCAAGTTACCTTTTCAGGATTTGCCACAAATATTCGAGATAAGAGGTGCCTGCAGTCAATAGAAACTTGGACATAATCTGGAATTGCATAGTGGACACTCAGTATTCTCTGCAATAAGCAAAAGTAATTTAACAGGACCAAATAATGGTAGTTCAATAAGAAACTCCAATATAAATTATGCAGACCCTAAACAATTGCGCTAAATGTAAATTTTATCCACTAAAGGTTTTGCAAAACCACTTACCCCAATTGTTTTCCTGAAGTTTTTGGGATCATCAGGGTCTTCAAAGGGATATGCCCCAACTAGCATCACATATAGGGTAACTCCACAAGACCAAACATCTGCAACCTATAAATCTTGAGGATTAGCTATGGTGCAAATGGCTCTCAAGCAACTAAAAGAAAAGCACATAAAGAAGAAGGGTGAGAAAGATGAGGATATTACCTTCCCATCATATTCCTTTCTGGACAGAATCTCAGGTGCAACGTAAGCCGGTGTTCCTACTGTAGATTTGGGTTGAGAATGAAACACAGCTGACTACTCAATAACTCGAGATAATTAGCAATCAAGAGTTCATCAAATTTTATGTCTGAAAACTATCATTTACCATTACTTGCTTACCTTTGAATACCCAAAGTCACATATCTTGACACGCGGTGCAGCGCTGCCATCTAGGAGTGTATTTTCAAGCTTAAGATCCCTATGACAAATTTGCTGCAGCATAGAAATCCCTCGCATCAGATTCTATTAGAGATTATTACACAAGGAAGAAGCATTTTAGAAAGACCAAGAAAAATTGATGAATGGAGAGATGAAGTTCATACCATTGAATGACAGTAACTAACTCCTGATATCAATTGCTGAAAGAAAAACCTTGCCTGATTCAAATGTAAAACATCAATTTAATTACATTCTAACAAATGAAATCAACTTGCATAAAGTAAAAACTTAGGTATGTTCAATTGCTAGACGTTTCTTTTCCATCGTCAAATATCCAGAAACCTCATATTTTCGAGTAATAATAAACTTTGAAAGGGTTTTCTGCTATAGTTCACCTCATCTTCACAAAATCTACCAGCATTACATATTCTCTGAAAGAGTTCTCCTCCTGCAGCATACTCCATGACTATGGCTAGATGAGTAGGTGTTAACAGGACCTGCAATGATAGCATCGCAAATTATAGACTATCCCCCTTTCATTAAGGACAAATCCTTCTTTAAAAGCGTAAACCCTTCTTTATTGACCAAAACAGGGCTCTTGTCTAGTGCAGCATACAATAATCAGTCAATCTCAAACACAATGGAGGAAAAATTAGCACTTTTAAGACAAAAAAAGAAAAAAAAAATTACTAAACCTCTTTGAATCTAACTATATTAGGATGCTTCAATGATCTGTGGTTCATGATTTCCCTTTGCACGTGTTCATCAATCTGCAACCACAAAAGAATCATGCATCACCCCTTGTCCCATCACAAAAACACCCACATGAAAAAAGAGAATAACCTAGATGGTGAGAGCAAAACCAAAAGAAAACGAATTGAATTTCAAAAAATAGGCACAAAAAAAGTAGAAAAAAACAGACCTTTAAGCCTCTCTCAATAAACTTAACAGCAAAGAGCTCTTTAGTACATCTATCTATGACCAACTTGGCGACCCCAAAATTCCCAGACCCAATATCTTTGATAATCTCATAACGCTCCATAGTTGCAAGAAGCAAGTAGCAACAATTTATTCCAATCTCCAACTTGACTCCTCTGTTGTCTACAAGTTTCTCTATTCTTCTCTTTTGACTGACTTCCAAAAACAGAGCATAAAAAAGTTGGTGACACTGACCGAGTCTTACAAGTTATCGAAATAGAAAATCTTGCAGAGGGTAAAGCCTCAGCTTTTGACCGCAGTTTATTAACTTCATACAGAGAGAGAGAGAGAGAGAGAGAGAGAGAGAGAGAGAGGGGCGTATAAAGAACGGTGAAGATTGGATTTGGTATAGAGAGAGAAAAACAGAAGAGACAAGCCAATGGAAGAAAGGAAAAGTAAAAAAGTGGGAGGGGCTGAAATGGGAAGAAATAGGCGGTGTGGTCCGGTTGAACTGGGTAGAAATTGCTTTCCTCGAGGAGAAAAGGTGTGCGAGCAAAAAAAGACTATCATCCGGAAGTCCACGTCGCAAAAAGACTGTGACCAGAGAGCTACACGCCAAAATTTAGGCGGTAAGATTCGTTACCTGCAACCGAAGAGCCATGGGCAGGCCCACGCACTTGGAGTGCTTATCCCTTATACTTTGCTTAATTGCATTCTGCAAACTTTGGTGGAATTCAATTAAATTTTATGTTTGATTAAAAAAATAAATTATAGAAATTGATTACAGTTAAATCTAATTTATATTATAAAGTTTAAAATAACTTTTACAAAATTTATAAAATAATATTTATTTATTAAAATATCTATATTAAAAATTTTCTCTTAATCATTCATTTTTTAATATACTCATACGTTTAAATTATTTATTTTGAAACTTTAGTCTTTAACGTGATCAATAAAATTTACTACAATCACTAAGTACATTACTTAATTAAAAAAATGATTTGAATCTTAAAAGAAAATAACTAAGTGCTGCTTAAATTCTTATGAGATATGTAAATTTATTTTATATTTATTATTATATTATTAATTTATATGTTTATTAATTATAAATTTATTACATATAAGATTTTCTGAATTATGTAGAAAATTGTAGTTTTTTAATTTTACTCTTAAGGGCAATCCAGGGAATGATAAGAAATAAATTTTAATTTTGAAAACATAAATTATATGAAATTTAATTGAATTTTATATTTTAAATTATATTATACTAAAATTTATATAAAAAAATAATTTAAACTAAATACTATATTAAAATGACCTGCTGCAAATATAATAAAATTTAGCCATTTACTTATCATTAAATAATCTTTAAAGTAACTTAGTCTAGGCTGATTTAATAATTAAAGATATATTATTAATCTAACAAAGTCATCTTAGAATTCTCATATACCCTCAATTTCTTTATTAAAAAATATATATTATTTAAATAATTATAGATATATAAAATGACAGTTATTATTGTTATGAAGTTAAAACTTTGCCTTTAAAATAAGCTAAGATAATGGTTATATTTCTTTTTTAACTGGACTAAGATAGTGATTATATAAATAAGGATCCAGAGTTAATTTAAAATATTCTTTAGTATATTGAACTTTTTTAAAGATTAAGTACATTATTGAATTACTAATATAATAATTAAAAAATAAATTTTCTAATTAGATTAATATACGTGTGTAAAACATAAATTTTATTATAGTAGTTGGTCATTAAGTTATATTTCACAGATAAATTTCTCTAATAATTATTCAATTTTTTTATTATTTTCTTTTAATTATTATATTTTAATTCATTTAATAAAATTATATGCCTTATAATCATATAATTTAACAATATATATTTCAATGCCACTTGCATTTCACACTATAAATTAAATACAGGGGAAAAAAACAACATATATTTTTGAAACCATGTTAAAAAAATCCAATGGAATAAATCCGCTTTCCCAATTGCAAAAAGAAATTAAATAAGTGATTTGAAAACTAGCAATCTCCACCCACCGAAAATAATAATAATAATAATAAAAAGTTGGTCAATTAGACATTGCCATGCTAGGAAATGCCGTAGAATTACTAGTTTGGCACCCAAAAGTCCAGTCAATAGCCCACCTCCCCTGTTTCTCTCCAGATAATGACAATACATTTTCGGTTTTTTTTTTTATTATTTTTAAAGTCCAGTCAATCTTCCGTGACGCCAACGGCAAAATCAGACCGCACCTTCTTTATTATTTTTTTAATAGCTGAATTATCAAAAACCTTTTTCCTTCTCGGGTATGAAATCCAAGGCCAAAGCCTTCCTTTTCTTTAAACTACAATTGGTAATTAGTGTTTCAATATCTAACTGTTTTCGTTGTTCAAACATTCCTCAATTTAAAGGTGAAATCCATCAGAATTTAACCAACTAAACTGAAAATCTGTCATCACTCTATATGTCGACATAAACAAGCAAACAAACTCTTCTATGCACAAAACCTCTATATATATATGTATATATATACATGGAGAGATTATTCAATAGCACTCCAGTATTCTCTCAGTATACTCCAGTATTCTCTGTGTACATATGTTTTTGATTAATAATTATGTGGGTTTACTTTCCTTATTTTATGAAGAACCCATACTTTGTGAGCAAGAGAGCATGACACTGGAGAAGTATTCTATAATTTCTCTGCATACATGCTTTTGAGTTTGTATTCTATTATTTCTACAACTCTGGTAACGATAGAGGAGGGCCAAGATATGGTGCTCCTATAACAACTAGGTCATCTGGAAGTTCTCTCTCCTCGAGCATAGCATAACCTGGTTCATATATAAGGATGCAGGAAACCCATTGTCAGTAAAATTCTTGCAAGTTTAGCAGCTATACATATATCTGTTACTCATTTAATGCACTAATAAGCATTTTCTTTTACCATTTTTCCCAATTATAATAGAACAATTAATGAACAACAAATGGATAAAAAAAATTCCTTTAATTATTAACTTTAATATGTAGGTAGAGTGGGGATTACCAGGAAGAGCAGGAATGGGAAATTCTGAGAAGTAAGTGGAAGGTCTCCCATCATCTTCAGAGTAAGGAGGGGACAACACATCCAAGATAGCACAGGGTGTCAATGCAGCGAATGAATGAATGTTTCCTCCACTTTTTGGAAATAGGATGGATGGCTCGCATGGTGCCCTTAGAATTCCATCCACTACATTCCTTGCTAGTCTAACTGCATCCACAGTATTTTTAACAATAGATTTATACAAACCCACAGCATGTAAGATGATTAAATAAGAAAATCAATTCCCGGATTAGTTTGATCACTGAAGATGATTAATTAGCCAAATGAATTGTTATTCTTTCTCTGACCTACTAACTAGAAAGCTAACAAGCTATGGTCCTTACTTGTCCGGCTGCTAGAATTTTCCAGCTTCACCCAGTCATAGGCCTTGACATATACAGATCCATAGAGGAGCTTGCTGAGAACTGTCATTCCGGGATGATCATGAAGGGGAAACATCGCTCCAGCCGGAAAGCAAAATATCCCAATCTGCTCAAAAAACAAATTAAATCCCCTTATATTAATCTCAACCTTGTTTAAACACAAGTTCACATGCTCGTAATTAAGAAGTGATGATGTGTGTATATGCATTCAGCGAACAAATAATAGACGTATCTATGAACTGATAAGCTAAAAATTGTACTTACAGAGAAACTGTCACATTCATGGATGTGAATGTAAGTGATTTCAGGTACTCCTTGCCCACAAATCAACTCCTTCATCCCTTCCGGGCTTGAAGATGGAGATCCAGGCAAGCTGAATTCATCAATGCCCACATCAGCCGCTTCAAAAGTATCTGCATTTGATAACAAGAAGTTAATAATTAATTAATATGATCATATGAAAAGGTGAAAACCAAAAATTATCCCATCGATTAGTACCCAAGAGATTTTTGAGTGACTGAATTTGTAGAAAAGTAGGCAATTCCTTTTGTGCAAATACGTGGTTACAGGCATCGCATAGTCTTTGCACTTTGCTTATTCCCTCCATCTCCATCTCCACCTCCACCTTTATGTCCAAGTCCATTGTCTGTTATATCATAGAATTTGTAGTCCTTTACAGTTTCCTATTATTATATAGAAAGAGAGAGAGAGAGAGAGAAAGCGAGGTCGTGCACTATGCTAATTTGGCATTGCAATCAATCCTGTCTTGTAAAACCGGGGGGCTTATTCTTGACTTTTTTTTAAAAAAAAAAAATCTTACAGTGGGCTTGTTTGCTGTTATTGGTTTGCTTGGAGTTGTAGGTCACTGGAATCCTTGAACCAAGCAATTTGTACACACAGCAGCTGCCCCATGGGTTGGAGTATGTATGTAAATGGGCTACGATATAAAAGAAATGTGATTATACCATTTATAAATTGCAAGACGTAATTGTAATTAAATTATTGACCCAACTCATACACGTGTATACAAGTTTACAATCTAAAATTATTTATTTTAAACATATCAGGTCAACATAAAAGAATGTACATAATAAAGAAAAGTATTATAAAATTTTATAATGAGTTATATAAAAAAATTTAATATATACAATGCATTTTAAATTTCCAATTAAAAGATAATATGCAGTCGTGGCATCCAATAACAAGAGCATTCATATGGTAATATCACAATGGTATTGGACTATGGAGTAGCTAAAATCAAAGATGGATAAAGTGTTTATTTAGCATTACATTTAAAAGATTGAAATTATTTTTTTAATAAAAATATTATTTTAAATATTATAAAAAAAAATATTTTGAGAAAATTTATTTTATTATTTTAATATTTTTATAATTAAAATTTATTAAATTTTATTTTAAATTATTTTTTAATATTATTAAATTAATATATTTAAAAGAATAATTTACTCAACGACAATTCAACAACGACAAATAGACCCAAATAAGTCATTATCATGCTGATGTGTATAAATTGGAAACCACAGCAACTGTCTTCTGTTTCAAATAGGAAATTAAGAGGCAATTTTATCCAGAGACATCGCTTTAACCTTTTAACTTTCAAGCTGGTTTCGTGTCACTGGTTTTCATGGACCTGTTCATCCAATAGCTTTCACTATTAGTGCACAACAAGAATTTAGGGGCTAACACAAACTATGACGAAATCCACTTCACACAAAGATTGCGGAAAAGTATTTTCGACTTGAAAAAAAAAAACTTAAAAAAAAAAAAATTAATCAGTCTAATTGCAGCTGGAAAACAAAAGCTAATCTCTCTACTGTGTCGTGCTAATTAAGAAGACATGAGGGCTGAGGCTTAATTTTCTTAACATTTTATATAATATTTTATTAATTGCGTACCAACGGTCTGCTTTGTCCCTTGATTTCTTTGATCTCTTGCATATACTAGCAATGGCTAGTCACAACTCACCCCAATCTTTTAAAGGCTTAGTTTCATTCTGCACTTATTGATAAAGTTTATTTAGTTATTTTTAATTTTTTATTTAAATTAATTTAAATTTAATTTAGTCTAAAAATTAAAAAAAAATTAAAATTGGCATGTCTGGTTTGAGACACGAAACCACATTCTAGAATTGGAAGACTTAGACCTTTTTTTATCCTATGATTACCCACTCACATTTCAAACCGCATTAACTGATCCCATTTGCACACTTAACATGACATATATGGATTGCTGCGTGAACTTTAAGTTAGCTATTTTTTTTTTTTAAATTTAAGTAATATTACGTTATCAATCACATTTTTTTTTAATGATATACAAATTACAACCATGAAACTAATTTTAAGCCTTCCTTAATAATTATTTTTAAGTTAGTGAAAATTATAATATTATTATTCTTTTAATTTTAATTTATATAATAAATCAATGTTTTGAAGTTTTACTATTGTAATTGAGGTTACTTTGAATATATGATGAAAATAATAATCGGTCAATTCAAGGATAATCAATAGTTGCATTTAGGATTTGTAAGATGATTATTCTCGGATAATTTTATTTATAAAAATATATTAGTAATTAAATAAATTACTCTTTATCTCACTTAATTACTTATTATATAAATATTTATTAGATTTAGGAGAGATAAAGGGTTGTTGAAATTATATATCCTAATTGATTGCTTGTTTATTATTATTTTTTCATATTCTTTACGCAAATTTCATATGCCCATGTTAAATATAAGACAACAACCATGCATCTTCATCGGTAAGAAAGCAATTAACTTCATAAAATGATAATTAAGTCAATAACAATAACGAAGCCCCATGATTATCATGCATTTCGTGGTGCACACAAATTTGACAATCTCAAATTAAGCCAAAATAATTAATTATACGGGCTTCTGATTATAACAGATAAACCACCGAAATCTAGAAGATGGAGTGAATTTTCTTCAACGGGAATTTGTTACGAGGCACATAAGAGATAAGAAAACAGCTCATTATTCCAAGTGAGTCCGAGCATTAGGAAAAAAAAGGTTGCTAGAGTGTTAATGTACAAGCTTTTGCCTCGCCAGTTGCCAAGCGCTGAACACCAGAGATCTAACGTTTTCTGCTCTTTTGACTTTCATCAATTATCAAACTTTCGAATTGAAGAATTTTCAACATCACCAAACTCATGCTCGACAGCCCCCCTACCCGATTTCTTCCTTTTTCTAATCCAACGGTCCAAATTCCATCTTTCCAAAATCCCTCCATCTTCCCCAACGCGATCATCGCCCCCCCCCCCCCTTCTCCCACAAGCCCCCAAAATTAGCCCTCCATTTAACTCCTCTCTCTCTCTCTCTCGCGCGCGCAATTTCAAAAACCAGATCTACACCTCCCTCTTTCTCTCTCTTACATTTTTCTCTTCTTCTTCTTCTTCTTTCAACGATGGCGGCAGCACCTTCCGCTCGAGAGGAGAGCGTCTACATGGCCAAGCTCGCCGAGCAGGCCGAGCGCTACGAGGAGATGGTCGAGTTTATGGAGAAGGTGTCCGCCTCCGTCGACAGCGAGGAGCTTACCGTCGAGGAGCGGAACCTCCTCTCCGTTGCCTATAAGAACGTCATCGGAGCTCGGCGAGCCTCCTGGCGTATTATTTCCTCAATTGAGCAGAAGGAGGAGAGCCGCGGCAACGAGGACCACGTTTCCATTATCCGGGACTATAGGGCCAAGATCGAGTCTGAGCTCTCCTCAATCTGTGATGGGATCTTGAAGTTGCTTGACACTAGGTTGATTCCCTCTGCATCTTCTGGGGATTCTAAGGTGTTTTATTTGAAGATGAAGGGAGATTACCATAGGTATCTAGCCGAATTCAAGACTGGAGCTGAGAGGAAGGAGGCTGCTGAGAGTACCCTCACTGCTTACAAATCTGCACAGGTTTGTTCCTGGCATCTTAATATGCCTAGCTATGTGATTTGGTGATTCGATTCAGATTTGTTAGTTTCCTCACTTTATCTGTGGATTAGCCAGATAATTTGCTATGAGATTATTTTTTTTTCCAAGAATTTTGTATTTTTGCGGATTAGAGTTTGCTTCACGGGTTGCATTTGGCTTGTATATTTGGTTATATGCATTTTGTTTTTCTATTTACTTTGGCTCGAGAGCATATCGATAGCTTTGGTTCTGAGTAGTCATTATTACTGGAATGGTGTTGGAACTGACCTAGAACTGTGTTTGCATTGACTAATTCGGATTGGTTGGAATATGTTGTCATTTACTTTCCATTTACCGTGGATTTCTTTATTGCAGGATATTGCAAATGCAGAACTTGCGCCTACTCACCCAATCCGTTTAGGGTTGGCTTTGAACTTTTCAGTGTTTTACTATGAAATTCTTAATTCTCCTGATCGTGCTTGCAATCTCGCTAAACAGGTTTGTGAATTGTACTGTGATCTTCAATATGTATCTTTCGTTGGAATTGTTGCATCCTCTTGTTTGGTGTAGAGAATGTCAAGTGAAAACAAGAGTTACTTCTTTGTCAGAATCATATGATTTCCAGCTGTTATCATTTCCAAATTGAAAATATTAATATTATTTGGCTTCTAGGATGTTTTCGTTAGATTTACGACATAATCCCATTTTCACCAAAATCCGTAGTACTCGATTAATTAATGATTTGGCTTTTCAAGGTGGTTGAATAATTTTATACTATTTATGTGGATTTACAGTTTGCTTATCATGGTATGCTCTCCCCCTCCCCTAATTTTATTTCTTGAATTTATCAGGCTTTTGATGAGGCAATTGCTGAGTTGGATACTCTGGGAGAGGAGTCATACAAGGATAGCACTTTGATCATGCAACTTCTCCGTGACAATCTCACTTTGTGGACCTCCGACTTGCCGGTAATGATTATAGTTTTTGTTCAGTTCTATGTTTAACTACATTTTTTTATTTTATCATGTTTAACTGCATCATTGTTTCTATGTAATTATTTTATAACATTTTTTTTTTAAATTCAGGATGATGGAGCCGATGAGATTAAAGAGGCATCTAAACCCACTGATGAACAGCAGTGAGAATGCTTCACTGCAAATTAGGATTCAACTCCGCTATATGTTTTTATTAGGAGAAGGTGCTTGTTGCTAATTTGCTTGCTATTCTGAGATTTAGGTATTCTTGTATTGGTTATGAATTGTGGACGCCCCAAGCTTCATTTTTCATTTATTTTTTTAACCTTGTTTCTTTTTTAGTTTGTCTTATCAATTTGTGCTTTTGAATGTCCCTTAATTTCTTGATGCTATTGAATCCTTTTATATGCGTTTAGCGTTAAAGTTCTGCCATACTTCTAGTAAAGATTGATTGAATGCTTACATTTTCATCGAGGAATGCACCTACAAAAGCCATTCTAGCCTGCTATCATTTATTTTTAGATGTTTCAAATGCCACTCTTTCGAATTTTGCTTTTCACTGTTTTTTGCTGGGAATGGAAACGGAAGAAATGAGTGTAGGTGGCTTGGTATTTGAACAGAAGGTTTTCTAGTTCTTGAAAGATTGCCGTGTAATCGGATTTATGTTTGATTATTAATTCCGTGAACAACGAGGGGTCTATGTCACGAAGCTTCTGCATACCTTTACTGCTGTGTCTCAGAATGACGTGTGGAACTTGTAAAATTTTCTGCTTCGTGTAGGTAATTTTGATTGGGCCGTTTTTATTTTCTTTTCGTAAAAAAAAAAAAACAAAAAGGGCCCAATCAAAAAAATGAATAAACAAAAGGGCCCAATCGAAATTGCCAATAAAAAGGACCATATAGGTGACTGAGATGCTACAACAAACAACTGATGTGACCCTGTCTCCCTGAGTTACCGAATTGGATCTGTCGGTGGCCGTTGTTACATCTACAGGTGAAGGTAGAACATCTTGAAAACAAAATGAAAATGTTCATCTTATTAGGAAATGAAGAGCGCAAAATTATTCATTTTGAGATGCATAATTGTGGTAATCCTGTTTTTTTTTTTTTTGGGTTCATATTAAAATATAAAATATAGTTGTGACGTGTAATTCTTTAATTATTTTTCATGTGATTAAAAAATGATATAGTTTTATTATTGAAGTCTTATGCATATAAAATATATTGATACAAGAAATTTATTCGAATTAAAATTTAACTATAAATTTTAAAATTAATTATTTAAATAATTAAATAACATTTTTGTGAACGAGGCCTATTAAAAGATATGAAAACGCGTGTAAACTGGAAACGAAGTCCGTCGATTTGTTCTCCGCATTATTATCAGGACTCGGGCGCTATCGAATATTTAACAAGGAGATCTACCTCTTTGGCTCTATAATTAAATTGAAAGAGATTTTTCATCTTCAGCGTCAATGGTTAAATGATCGGTACACGATTTCTCTCTCTATTTTTTCTAGTATTTTTTTTCTCTGTGAAAATAATCATATTTCATTAATATTATCAGTACAGTACCGAGCCAACCTCATAAAACGGCATACAGGCAAGCCTTTAGAAGTTGCTGAGCTTTTCAAAGTCTGCCCACCATATGGTTTGGAGTTTACCCCAACCCTAATGAACAGAAACCAAACCAAACTACTCCCAACTTCCCTGATTTATCATTTTAATGGATTCGTTTCATAAAGCTGACACTTGATGATTGGGTTTGGTTTGAACTTTGACAATAATAAATATGCAAACCAAAGCCCCCCAACATGGTGAGATCCACCTAATACTTTGCCATATAATTTACGATTCCTTTGTCCTTGACAATATGAAGAAAAGAAACCCGTTTTTTTTTTTTTTGGAAATCAACACCTTTTTTTTATTCTTTTTTAACGAAAAATCAACACCTCCACTTCACCTATTTTAGACAGCGATAGAAGCCCCTTGAATTAAATATGGAGGAGAAGCACTCAGTTAGGAGAGGGATCTCGTCCTCGTTCATTACAGTTTTCATGCGAGACAACCCACGAATAAGAAACATGTGATGTAAGATGTGATCCTTGTGGCTTTTCAAATGAATGATATAACCCTCTTCTGATTTTCTCTATTAAAAAGGACTTTAAAATCAAAGATTAAACATGACAGCTAAATCGGTATGAGAGTCCAAACAAAAAACACTTAATCTAACTAAGAAGAGCTCGAAAAGCTAGAGTGAGCTACTGTAACTATGAAGAAGAGAAGCTAGAGTATGTGCTGTAGAATTACAGTTCGAACCTTGACTTCAGTGTAACGTTGCGGAAAATTTTAAGTAATCCTAAACTTACAACTTGCTAATCATCGAGCAAAATCAATCCCGAAATTATTTAAACAGCCAGTAATATATTTATTAGTTTCAGAGGTTGATTTTGATAGGAAAATATTCCTTGCCATTTAGCTCAAAGACTGAAATCATACAAAGATCATACCATGGTGATCTAATTGCATATGCAATAAGTGTAAGGATCTTGAAAAAAGTATTCTCGTGCGTTCCTGTATAAAATATGGATCATCTAGACCTTCAGTTAAATTTATAAAACAAAGTTGCGAGCTATAAAGGTGTTCTAGTGCTACAATGATCCCAGTATTAGAATAAGTAAGAGAGTAGTTGCAACTACAGAACCACCAAGAATACATATTGGTAGACAGTTCACAATATTCCATTGTAATAAAAGTTGGGCAAGATCTAACATGCAACAAAAATTAGTTTTTGGTTGTCCCCACTTAAAGTGTATAAAGAAAGATATCATCCTACCAGAAGCAATCTTGGCTGTGCTATCAATCTCAGAAAGGGCCAGCCCTTGTACAATTTTCTTTTCCCTTAATGCAACTTTCCTAATATCAACATCAACATCAACATCAACAGTACACTGAAATTCAATACCAGAAAAAAAAAATCTATAAACCAATTTGAGGTTGTCCATCTAAAAGTTTGCCATGTATCTTTATAAATACCCCCATGCAGCAAACAATATTCTTAATATTTGATTGTAAATTCTAGCAGCTATCATTCATTCTCTACTTCTTCACTCTTTTTTTTTTTTTTTTTTCGGCAGACTAGGTGTAGGACAAGGAAAATAGGGGCTTGGGTAAATAATATTGTTTGACATTCTACATCCTCTCACTTCCACTATCAAACAGAGAAAAATTTCACCTTCCATCCTTTTCTTTCTTCCCCACCAAAACGTGAAGGTTGGTCCTCCTCCCTACTGTTAGGGAGGCGCAAGTGCATTTGCCTCTACCAGCTTAAGAAACCACCCCACCGCCGAAAACCCCCCAACTTTAAGGGAGAAAAAAGTGGGTAAGGTGAGGAAGACAGAGAGAGCACTTTTAAGTTGTGAACCAGTCTAGTCAGTCTCAGCATACAGAAGTACTTAGATACAGTGAAAAAGAAATATGAACAATTGACAAAAATGCTAATGGAAACCAAGTACCAAAATACAACCGAGTAATTAGCATTCAACAATTAAGTAGTGAAATCTGAATTTGTTGAAAACAAATGAGTAAAAGCTTCTCTCTCTCTCTCTCTCTCTCTCTCTCTCTCTTCCCCTTTCTTTTAAACTACATATTTTGTGTCTAAGGCTTCTAAAGTGTAGGTGAATTAGATACCATGAGCATCCAATCTAAAGAATCAATCATTATTTCCGAAAAATGGTTGAACCAAAATGGTAGATTCTTGTGACAGGGCTAAGCACACTTCAAGAATCGACCACAATGTCCTATTGAATGTGATCTCAAGCCATATTTAGCAAAGCTTCTCAAAAAGAAAGAAGTGTAGTCCAGAGAGCAATACTCTTCCAAAGGGTCACAGAAGTGGGCATCTACCATATCTCAGTAAGAATTTGCCAAAGCATCATGTCCTACAATCATTTTCTGATTTCATATGGAAATTCCAGTAGTAAATCAATTTAACCGATCTAATTATTTTTAATGAATGCGCTTTTCAAAAATTCAGAAGAAACTATAGTAACAAACTACGCTACTGATATTTATTTGAAAAACAATTCCATCAAAGGCGCTTGCTTCCAACTTCTGAGGTAAAAGTACATGTTCACTTTATCATCTCAAAAGTTACATGAATCACGGCAAAACACCATAGATAGAAAATATAACTATTCAAGTTAAGGGCAGCAAAAGACTTCCCAGCATCATAAATCCGTTTGGACTGTAATAACAAATATTGAAGGCATACACACTGCTCAACATATCAATTACCCAACAAGATTTCTCCAAAGAATACATGATTGTGCTCAATTAGTACACAAACACAAATAGAAATGAACTAGAGACTACAGAAACATTCTAAAATGTCAAAATTTACTAAATAACAGCATCATAGTCCAACTACAATTCAATAACTTGTGACCGTCTGCCCCAAAAAATCCAAAAAAAAGCACACACAGAGAAAGGGGGAAAACAAATATAGGATTTTCCTGTTTCACATGTTTTAATTTCCATTTACAGAAAAACAAACATCTAAATAACCAGTGTCAGACGCTTGTCCAATCCAACCAATGGTAATCCAATTAGCCCCCAACTATGTACAAAACATAATTCATTGATACCCTAACTATCTTAACCCTAAACGACAACGTTGTGTAAAACAGAAAACACTTACCAGAAGAAGAAGATGAAACTCTCAAAGAGCTCTCCATCTTGGGCTAGGCACTGGCAATGTCGGTGATAGCGGAAACGAAGATGGTGAGAGCAATAGACCTGGTGAAAGCAAAGGGTACGGTGATCGTGGCGAGTTCAAGCACCCAAACGGCAGCGGTGACGTTGGTAACTGGAACTGCGGCTGTGATGCTATCATACCTGATGTCCGCGACGATAGTATCCCCGGCTGCAGCGGATCGAATGGTTGTGGGTTCTGTTGCAGAGGTGGCTGTTGAGGTAGATTATTCCAACGAGGAGAAACCAGGGGCGCTAGCGGCGAGAATCCCGAAAATTGCCTATTAGAATCGACGGCAGATATGGAGTTCTGAAGGTATCGCAGATAAGCAGAAACCGGAGACTCCGCCGCCGCGTGGACCGCCGGAAACGGAGGTAACGGTGACAGAGGAGCTGATGGGCGTTGGATGAAATTGTTGGTCGCTGCAGCAGTAGGCATGGGAGGGTTTATGGAGGCGTTAAGAGGTGGAGGAGGTAGTTGATGAGGAGGGATGGCGCTGTTTATCAAGGGAGGCGGGCGGTTGCCGACCTGCGCCAGGGGAGGCGGGCGTATACGCTGCAAGCGAGAGCTTGGAGGCTTGGGTGGGTGAATAGGGGGAGGCGTGGAGAACCTCTCATGAGCCGGGGATCCGGTGAGTTTCTGGACCACGTCTCTGAAATCATTCTTGTTGATATTGTACACCGGTGGTTGATGTTGCTGCTGCTGTGCCTGCTGATTCTGCTGCTGCTGCGATTGCGGTTGCTGTTGCGGTTGAGATGTAATATTGGCATTAGAATTAATGTTGTTAAAGTTGTGATTATCAAAAGGAGGTGGTGGCAGCGGCTTCTTGGTGATGATGGGTTTGGAGATCTTATGGGAAAGCTTATTGAGGTTTTTGAGGTACTGATCTCTGGTGCTACTAACGGTGGTGTTACTGCTGCTGCTACCACTGGTGATGGTAGAATCACCAGAGGATTGACAGCTTTTATCCATTACAGAAACAAAACCCTCTCTCTCTCTCTCTCTCCTTCGTCTACAGATCTACCAAGTATGCATCTATAGGTGGGCAAAACAGCGGAGCTGTCTGTGTATGTGGGGAAACATCATCTTCTTGATAGTGTTTGTGATTGTGGGTAGGCCAGTAGGGTCACAGACACAGACTAAATACAAATATCTTTGAGATTAATAAAGCTAATAGTCTGAAACTGAAAGCTCTTCTACTACTTGTTATCTCTTATAGAGAGATGTGGAAAAGAAAAGAAGGAATGCGTCCCCCTGTAATATTTTGGTTTATTTTGGGTTGAGGCTTAAAAGAAGAGAAAGCACATCACCTATAAAATAAGCCACGCAGCTCTCTCTCTCTCTCATCATTTATGCTTATCTTCCTTCCTCTCTCTGATGTTTTCGTCACCAAGTTCAAGTGCTGCATGTTTTGCGTCAGCTTAATTTATTTTTTATTTATTTTTTCTGGTCAAATAACCCATTGATGCTTCCAGCAGGGACAGTATTTGTGTTCTTTTATACTCACATTAAAAACCCTTTTTTTTTTTTTTTACTTTCCAATCGAATGGTCTATATTACATCTCATATTCTAGTCAAACTTTTTGACTCATCCCATGGATCCCAAGCGAACCTCCTTTTCCTTTTATTTACCTCTCAAAACAAGAACATGATGGAATAATTGGTGGGAAGCATAATTCAACAAAGGGGTGGGATTATTTGGGGGACTGTAATGAAATCGCCGCTTTCGTTTCTCTACTGAAAATGATTGTACTTGCCAATGGCCAATTTTCCATTCCAGTAATAATTACATTTCTCTTGGAATTCTTTTAGTAGTCAAACTTCCGTTACTTAGCTTTTGCAAATGACTCTGCACTATTTCTGTCATTAATTTATATGTGTTTGTGACTTATTTTTTTTATAAAAAAAAAAAAATCTCAGATTTCCACATAATTATATAAATATTTAATCTCATCCACCAATTTTTAATAAATAAAACGATTCATAATGATCCTCAAGTGATTAGTTAAATTTTCAAGTATTAATATAAGGTGGTATAAATTCTCAAGAGTCACTATTTTAGTCAACAAAATTGTAAATGTCTTTATAGCCTAACCAACCAGGTTATTGCCCGTTAATCACACTTACACTTTTTCCATAACAAACAAGTTGCATCAAAAACAAAAGCTTCATACAATTATAATGTGGAGCACTTTTGAATTTTAGCACAGCCTATAATTCCATTTTTCTTTTTCTTTTTTCCAATTTCCAGTGGAGTAAAGGAGGACTGCAAGTCCCGGAGTTCTTTTTACCTTGGAAAAGCATTTTCAACTTGCAAGGCCATTGGTAGCAGCAGAAGCATTACCTCTTTCAATTTTGAGGCCATTCCAAATCTATCATAGAAGTTTCTTCCTCATGTCATTCCACTTATATTTTGCACATTAAAAAAGGAATAAAGGTGTAATTTATACAGTGCCATACGCAAGTCCAACAAACATGAGATTAAAAAAATTCATGCCAAGATCTATGATTTGAAAGATTGACTATGTTCAATTAGTGTAAAAAATGGGTTCATCTTCATGAGCCAAGTTTTCTCTGGTAAAAGCAATTACCTGATTGGCATGTAGTGCAAATTCTTACTGCCAATACCAATGCTTTATGACTTTTATTGTTGATCATCTATAAATTATTAATTTATTATACAAGAAGCAACATCAAGTTCTGTTTGTCTCCGGGAGAGAGAATGATGCCAAACCATGAAAAGACACAGAAAACTAAGACCCCATTTTGAATATTCTATGAAAATTGATCTCGTGCAGTGTATTGATTTCTTTTGTTTATCTTTGACTACTTCTTGTGGTAGGCATGGATGTAAAAAGAAGAAGGTTAGAGAGTTGCTTTCTGCAAGGTGGGAAGCTAATCTCTTCACGGGTCATTCAATTCTTGGTTTAAGTGGGATCTTTCAATGGGCCTCAGGACTCAAGAGGCACAAGTAAGCAGCCGTACACCAACCATGACTAGTGAATACTGACCAACATATCCTTTCTGCAACAAATTTCTTTTAGTGTACATAACAGCTAGCGCAGGCATTTTGTTTGTCTTCATCGTAGAAGAGGATATTAAATTTAAACATGTTGAGATTTACCATATTTTGATACTATATACATGTAGTCTGTTATGAAAAATTACACCTATAAAATAAAAAATATAAAATTTAATATGTTTCAGCATAAGTCTACTCAATTAAATAAATTCATTATTAATAAAAAATAATTACAATTATTAATTATTTTTTTTACCCTCAAAATCAGTTAGAGAAAAACTCACAGAATTCAACACACCTCTCTACTTTGTGGACTCTCTGTAATACATTTCATATAATGACCAACCTACTATTTATATATATGGACCACTAAAATCAAGTCTTTCTAAGACTCTAATTATTAAATTTCACAATTTAAATTTTACTAAACTTCTTAAACTAATTATACTTCATAATTCCAATTGGACTTGAATTCTAACAATCTCAATTTCCAAGTCAAATGGAATTAGTCTTCACAATTTCTGTAAAAGTTAATTTTCACTTGGGTACTTCTTTGCACTCTTGATTGTTGATGTTGCATCTTTCTTCCACTTGCATTCTTTTAATTAATGTGCTTCTTTTCAATTTGTAGAGATTATTTGTACTAATCTTCTCACCCTTCATGATCACAAAGAGCACCTCGGCTAACTCTCATGACTTCACCATGAATCAAATACCCATACCCCAAAAAATCCAATTTACCCAAGGAAATTATGTTCCTTTCAAATTTAGGAACATATCTCACTTCATCGAACACTTTTTCTTGATCACCATACAGCTTGATCTTCACTCTTCTAATGCCTTCAATTTTCATCTTGTTCCCATTAGCTAACTTCACTTTTTCTCATTTCTTTTCTTCAATCACATCAAACCTCTAATTCTTTCAGCAAATATGAAATGGGCAAGTAGAATCCATTAACCATTTATCTTGTGATGGATCTTTTGCCTTTTCTTTATCATCATCCATTGCAATTGCAGCAGTTCCTTCTTTTTCTTTTCTGTGACTCCTTTTAAATTGTTTAAATTCTACAAAATCTTCTTTTATCTTCATACAATGGTATTGAATGTGGCCCTTCTCATGACAATAGTAGCATTCTCTATCTTCATGGTTTACTCGTGGTCTTGAACTCGATCTACTATTCCTTCTCCAATTATTTCCACGTGAATTGCTTCTACCATGACCAGCAACAAAAGCTCCACTTTCTTTGCCACTACCTATCTTCTTGAACTTTTTATCATACATGATAATTGCGGTAACCTCCTTCACCTTAAAAGTCTCATTCCCAACTGTTAGAGTTGTCACCAAGCTTTTATAAGAGTGTGGGAGAGAGGTTAAACATCAACTTCACACAAACACTAGTCAATTGGATAATTAACTTATTAAAAATATTAAGATAATCATTCACATCAATATATTCATCTATTCTGAGTTGGTACAACTCTTTCTTCAAGTACAAATGATTTGTGAGTAATTTTGACATGTACAGACTCTTCAATTTCTTCTACAAAATAACAGGCGAGGTCTCCTCCAAGACATTTTACTTTATATTTTCAGCTAACGTCAATCTAATCGTACTCACAGCCCTTTGTTGAAATTCCTCCCAATCATTATCTTTCATGGTCGCTGATTTCTTTTCGTTTAATGCTTTAATTAATCATTTTTGTACAATGACATCTTTACAATAACATCTTTTACGGTGCTTTGTCATAAATTGAAATTATTTTTTTCATCCAATGACTCCACCTCAAATTTTGTGCTTGCCATTTTTGACATCTTGAACCAGGCTCTGATACCACTTATTGTGAAAATTCACGCCCATAAAATAAAGAATACAAAATTTAACGTGGTTCAGCGTAAGCCCACTCCACCAAACAAATCTACTATCAAGGAAAAATAATTACAATCACTAATTATTTTTCTCACCTTAAAATCACTCAGACAAAAACTTAAGAAATTCAACACACCTCTTTACTTTGCGGGCTTTCTACAATACATTCTATATAATGGCCAATCAACTATTCATATATATAGGCCACTAAAATCTAATCCTTCTATAACTCTAATTATTAAACTTCACAATTTAAATTTTACTAAATTTTCTAAACTAATTATACTTCTTAATTCCAATTGGAGATGGACTCTAACATAGTCAATTGAAAAGCAACTATAACATACACATGATATTTTGTTATTTGAAACCTAATGAATGATGCAGAGTTAGCCACCTTGATAAGCAATCAGACATTCCCATAACTGATACAGCATAAAACAATTGTATTATTAAGTGTATAAAATAGTGTAGTCTAGCAGGCATAAGTCCACTAAATATCAAATTCAGGCCAAATTTTAATGATTTTGAAAACATCTAATATGAAATGCAGATGTATAATTAATTGAAATGATAGAGGAAATCAAATTGAGCACAGGGACCTTAAAGGTAGCAAGCAACATTTTGATCCAAAATCTAAGTTCAATTAAGTTGTCCATCTTCAAAAGGACTGACAATTTATAAGAAGGCGAAAAAAAAGCATAAATTAAGGAAGTCTCCTGCTGTATATATATATTACGGTGGACTAGAATCATATTCAATCTTCATTCTAAGTTGATTTAGTTAGCAGTATACCAAATTCATGAGTAGTTAATCTAATGTATCAACGTGAGTAATTAATCTGAAGAAATGTACTAGTTATAAAAACTAGGGGGGGATTATTATGAGTTTCTCTGTAAAATATCAATGCCAATTGCTTTACTAGAAATATAGAATAAGAAAGTCTTGCAATCCACCTCCACAGCCAAAATAATCCCAACAACCCAGTTGTTTACATACAAGTGGTGAAGAAATAAAATAGGATAAATTATTATTTCGCTTTTATAATTTATCA
The DNA here is from genome assembly GCF_030052815.1 of Hevea brasiliensis. Lineage (NCBI taxonomy): Eukaryota > Viridiplantae > Streptophyta > Magnoliopsida > Malpighiales > Euphorbiaceae > Hevea > Hevea brasiliensis. The sequence goes on along the minus strand of NC_079504.1, from coordinate 8,408,821 downwards.
TTTAATGATTATGTTTTTATGATTTGAAAACTCGGTTATTTTATCCCTAAAGTGTAATTTAATTAATGATTTCATCTTTCCATTCAATTATTTTGAAATTTGATGTAAACCATGCTAGATAAATGAGAGATTGAACCTTTTAAAGTGACTACTACTTATATTAAATATATATATTTAATTAATTATCAATTATATTTTAATTAAAATTATGATTAATCTATGTAAAAATAAATATATTTAATATTTTAGTGTAAGGAAGATGTTTTGTTTATATATCGCCCTTGCCTCAAAAAATCTCTTCACCACAGACCACTAATGATGATCTTCTTTTTCTCGTTAATCCTTCACACTTTGTTTCCCGACCTACCCTTTTCACCTTATCCACGTACCACCTTGCTACCATCTAAACCACCCTCCCCAACCCAACTCCAAGCCAGTCACCAGTGATTTGTGGGCTCGATCACTTTTGCCAAGGAAGAGGAAGCTCCGATTTACGTGTTGGATCTTCAAGCCATTGAAGCCAGCTAGGAAAGTGTCTGCTTAGAGATTCCCATCTCGCTTCCACATTTGTAGGCGTTCGAAGGAGCGATCTTTCTGAGGAAACATATGATAAAGCTGTTAAAGTGAAAGGGGATTTCCAATTGGGCCAAGCTAAGTGATGGTGAAGCAAAGTAAGGTGAGGGCAATTTTAGGGCTCCGACAACACAGAGAACTGGATAGAGAAGAGAGAGAGAGAGAGAGAGAGAAGGAAATTTCGGAAATTATAACAAATTAATTATAACAAATTATAGGGATTAAATGATAATTTAATAAATAAAATATTAGTAATCAAACTAGCAAGTCTTCTGGTTTAAATGGTATATTTTTCAATAAGGTAAACTTCTAGAGAAATTACTTATTAGGAGGTATGGTTTGATTGGGGAAAGTATAAAAATTTTATTTTGTTTGATTGACAATTAAAAAAATAATTTTCTTCACTTCTTAATAAAATAACTTAGTGAGAGTAAGTTACTTCTCAAAAGCTTCTTCAAGTAGAGAGTTTCAAACAAAGTTTAGAAACCTTATAAAAATGATCAATCAAACAAGTGTCATTTTGACACTTCATGGGAATTTAAAATTTCTTAGTGTACTTACCTCCAAACAAATAAGACATGAATCCAATAGTAATGGTCAACTAATAGTGCCAAGGGAATCTCAAATCACAACCACAAACTATTTAACTAGTTCATGATTCAGAATATTATAAGCAAATATTCTTTCTGGCGGCCATTAGGAGAAATGAAATTAGGAGTTAAATAAAATAAAGGAAAGAAAAAAAAATGCAAAAACTTATCAATCCCATATTTTTTAAGGCATAAGTTTTTTTTTTTTTTTTTTTTTAACTTAAATTCAAAAGTTTATCGTTCCATAATTGATTTTTAAGCAATCTTTAGGTAGTAATGTTGACTGGGAACACAACACAACCTCTTCAATATGCACTATTAAATTATAAAGAAAAAGTGTGAGACAATTTTGTGTGAAATTATGTCCAATAAAATCATGGCTCCACCAAAACAAAATAAATGATTAGCAATTTTGAAATTTCTCTGTTTGCCTCTTGAAGTGGATTTTCTATCTTGTTGCTTCTTCTGGGTGCAATATGTAAAAAAATTAATTATTAGAAAATAATGAAGCGTCACACATAGCAATTAACCAACCAACCAGACATTGCTTGCTGTTATTACAATTTTATAATATTATCCAACAGCTCTTTGACTTTGTATATAGCTACTTGCTTCTGTGCTATCTTTTCTTTGATCTCTGAAGGGTTCTAACTCGTAGAAGGATCGCTCACTTTTATCTTTTACATGGGCAGCAACAAGGAGTCTACAACAGCAGGAAAAGCTATAAGATGCAAAGGTTCCCCCCTTCTCCACTTTTTTCAAGTGTTCTTTGATCAATCAGTTTAATATAGATATTGATTAACAATATGCTACAATTAATGTTAGTTACTGATCATGTTTTTACTTTTCCTTTTATATGCTTTGAAACAAACAGCTGCAATATGTAGAAACGCTGGGGAGCCGCTTATTATAGAAGAGATTGAAGTTGACCCTCCAAAAGCTTGGGAGGTTCGCATCAAGATCCTATGCACCTCCCTTTGTCATAGTGATATAACCTTCTGGAAAATGAAGCCAGTAAGATCTCTACAAAATTCAGAATTTCTCTTTAGTACACCCTTGTCTGAGATTAGATATTCAGAAAGATTTCTCATATGTATTGTGAACTTTTATCCCTAAAAAGATTTCTCATATGTATTCTGAACTTTTCTCCCTAAAGGGCCCTCTTTCAGACTTTCCAAGAATTTTCGGGCATGAGGCCACTGGGTAATTCGACACCATCACAATTCAATGCCTTCCATATAAAATCGGTTTTCAGGATCTTTTTATGATTTTAAATTTTGATTTTCTCTTTCTTTTTTTTTAGCGTTGTTGAGAGTGTTGGAGACCATGTGGAAGAAGTAAAAGAAGGAGAATTGGTGTTGCCTGTGTTTGCTCCAGACTGTGGAGAGTGCAGGGACTGCAGGTCAACCAAGAGCAACATTTGCTCCAAATTTAGTGTAAGTTCTGGTCAGTTCGGCATGCCTAGGGATGGAACAAGCAGATTCAGAGACATGAAAGGGGAGGTCTTGCACCATTTCTTGAGTGTGTCAAGCTTTACTGAGTATACTGTGGTGGATGTTGCCCATATGGTGAAGCTCAGCCATGGCATCCCAGTTGACAAGGCCTCCTTGCTAAGCTGTGGAATTTCAACAGGTAAGTGTTTTGTTTGTTTCTTACATTTCTTTAGCTTTTACCTTTTCTAGTTTTGCTTCTGTTTTTTAAATTTTTTCTTTTATGAGAGAGAAAAAAAATTGATTTTTTAGGTATTGCCTCCACTACAAGGCATGTAATAGCCCATTACATAACTCTTAATCTATTGGTGAATTAGCAACATTTTCAAGGCAGGGTTTTCTTGGGAATCCTGGAAATTAAGGCTGGAGATGGAAGTCAAGAAGTCTTTTAAGTTTTTGTCAAAGAAACTAATTTAACTAAATAGTCTGTGAGATTATTATTATTCACGGAATACCGAATCGCAATTAATTAATTAATTAATCAATAATATATGATAAGTTTATCTTAGGGCTATTTAGTGATATTAACTATTTTAATAATTATTAATTATTTTATTAACCGCTAACAGTTGGATATTAATCATTAATAGACTTATTTATATAATGATTTAAAATAAAAGTGTTTGAACTGTTTAATGTAAAAATAGTGATATTATTTTTTTTACTATAATCAAAATACTTTCTTAATTTTTAAAAATTAAGAGAGATAACATTTCATGAACCACTTTATGCCACTAAATAATATAAATAAAAGAAATATTTTAATTATGTCAAAACATTCTCTTAATTTTTAAAAATTGAGAGTGATTAATTAAGAGAGATAACATTTCATAAACCACTCTCAATTTATAATATTATGTCACTAAATAATATAAATAAAAAAAATATTTTAATTATGATCAAACTATTACATATCACCTTAAAAATTATTTCTAAACATTATATATTCATCTTAATTAATTGACCATTGAGTTTAGGCAGGCTGGTCATCATCTTCGCATGAGTGAATGTTAAAAGTTGGCAGCCAAAGACAAAAGAATCCGGTTTTTACTAACAAAGGCAAGATATTAATTAGAGAACTATTGAGTATTGACTTGTTATTTCATCCATCCACGTTTATTTATTTAAAATTATCTATTGTTTTGAAAAAATTAAAAAATATTAATTAATTTTTATTAATTATATTTCTATCTTTAATTAAATTAAAGAATATTTTATTATAATTTATTGATTTAATTGTCTCATGTGAGTGCAGGGATAGGAGCTTCGTGGAAGTTGGCAGGAGTGGAGGAGGGATCCACCGTGGCTATATTCGGATTGGGGGCAGTGGGACTTGCGGTATTTTCCTTAAACTAGTTAACAGCACTGACCAAAATTTGGATAGGCTTCATTGGTTTGTATCTAATTACTGTAAGTAAATATTCGCAATGGCTTGGCCTGCCATGAATGATTTATCAGGTCGCAGAAGGAGCTAGGCTACGTGGTGCTTCCAAGATTATTGGAGTGGATTTGAATCCTGAAAAGTTTGAGTTAGGTATATGTTCATTAAAAAACGAAAACAAAAAGCTTGCATTGATTCAATCCAAGAAAAGATTTCAAAAAGTGTTGCCCTGATTGCAGGAATAAAATTTGGGCTAACTGATTTCGTCAACCCTTCAACCTGTGGGGAAAAGTCTGTAAGCCAAGTTAGTGTCTGGTCTGCCTGGTTTTTATTATATGCCTGAACTGAAGAGGACAAAAGGCTGTGTCTACAGGCTTTCCAATTTTCATTAATTTAATAATTCTCATGCGTTGTTAATGATCAGGTCATTAAGGAAATGACAGAGGGAGGTGCTGATTATTGCTTCGAGTGCGTTGGATTGGCCTCATTAATGACAGAGGCCTTCAGAAGCAGCCGAGAGGTATGGTCTGTGCTGTTTAATGACAGCAAACAAATTTGGCCAATTCTTGCTACATGTGTTTGTTACATGCAAAAGGGACTGATTATTATTATTATTATTATTTTCAGATTAAAAAAAAATCTGTCCCTTTTGCGTGTTTCTTTTTTCTTCTTTCCATAAGATACCTGTGCTTAATTTCATTTATATATATGTATGTATGTGGGTATTGTACTATTGGTTTGGAGACGTCAGGGATGGGGCAAAACAGTGATACTTGGAGTGGAAATGCATGGCTCGCCATTAAGCCTGAACCCCTATGAGCTTCTCAGAGGCAAAAGCGTCGCTGGCGCCCTAATTGGAGGGCTAAAGCCCAAATCTGATATTCCACTTCTGGCCGAGAAATATATAGACAAAGTACGTAAATTTAAAAACATATGTTCTGCTTCAATCCTTGAAACAATTAACTAAGCATTGGCGTTTGCTTGGGTTGACTGCAGGAGCTTAATTTGGAGCAGTTCATAACACATGAAGTGAGCTTCAAGGACATCAATAAAGCCTTTGAATTGCTTCTTGGAGGGAAGAGCCTGAGATGCGTAATATGGATGGACAAATAGCTGAATTACATTTCCTTCTTATATATAAAGATGATGATACATGTTCCTGTTTAAAGACATGTCTCCCTTAAATAAAAATTATAATAGAGAACATCAATAATTAAATAATTATCTGTAAGAATTGTCTTACTGCATATGATGGCACTCGTGGATTATGGCCTATCATGTCTTGTTTTTGTTGTTTACCACTTTATTCCTTCTTTAATTAGATTTTGTTTTCTAATAAAATCACTTGTTGAGAAATCATTCAGGATTTTTCTTTAAATCAATCAATTAAATTTATTTACTAAAATTTAGTTTGTCTTTAAGGTCGAGTTGCTTATTTATTATTATTATTATTTTTTTCATAGTTAAAAATATTGGGTGTTTTATTTTATAGTGTATGATGTTGAGGCAGTGGGTGTAGAATAGGCTTTGAGGCGTGATGAATCACTATCTTTAAGGTATTAATTGCCCCCACTAGATTGCTGCAAGGTTATGGCAATATACCTCCAGGATACAACAAAGCCTGAAATCTGCAGACAGCAACTCCTGAAGATTTCCCTTAAGAACTCTTTATATGAACTGAATTTAGAGAGATTAGAAGAAAAGAAGAAGAAGTAGAAGTAGTATATATGGATTGAAAAAACTCATCCATATTTATAAAGAATGAAAAGTCATGGCACCTTTACTAGATAGACACATCTGTCTATCTCCAATAGATACAACTGTTTATGTAATAGACATGTACATTTATTAAAGATACCTATACAAATAGTTGTGACTATTTGTATAGAATAGACATGTCTGTTTATTATGAGATACCTATACAAAGCAGTTGTATTTGTTTGTATAGAATTGATATGTCTGTCTATTAATGCACACATCTACTTGTTAAGTGCCATAATAGAATAATATATATTGAATTATATATATATAATTCTATACATATTTCACTCTTGCCATTCCTTCACTTTCTTATATTTTAACAATATAGAAATTTTTTTTCTCTATACTATCTAACATACAAGCTATTTATAACAATCCCCCACTTAGCTTGTATTGTTAGATCCCATTGTTTCATGCATAATGAAAAGTATCTTTCGATTTAAACTTTTCCTTAGTGTAAGTATTTCAAAGTTCTAAAGAAATCATGGTGGCCTTAGCTTAAACCTAGATTCCTATTAAATAGAACCTTAAATACTACACACGAATCAATTAGTTCGACTTAAAAAGTTCACCAAAATTTTAGCACGAATATGGCCTTATGCTACCTCCTGTTTTCATGAACATTTACAAAGTTATTCTCACTTTTGTTGAAGCGGCACCACTTCCTATGTTCATATAGGTGAAGTTTCCTTTGTAATAATTTTAAACTTCATTAAGAGTATAAATACTCATCCTCATTCCATTAACTTAATACACTAAGTACTTAATTACAACATTTACTAATGACTTGTTGTTACCCTTTAAACTTTATTTAGTAATAATACTATAAAGTAGGGTTCCCATCATTAGTAAATTTAATGGAATATTTTTAATCCTAATCCAGCACATGTATTTTTTATCATATCTCTCGAGAGCCCTTTTGTAAACGGATCTGCCAGATTATTACAAGATTTGACATAAGTAATAGTAATAATTCCATCAGAGATTAATTGTCTCACATACTCATGTCTTAAGCTAATATGTCTAGACTTTCCATTATAAATTTTATTATAAGCTCTAGACATTGTTGCTTGACTATCACAATGTAAGGAAACAGCAGGCATCGGTTGTGGCCACAACTTGATATCTAATAAAAAATTTCTCAGCCATTCTGCCTCCTTACCAGCTGCTGCTAGAGCTATAAATTCTGATTCCATTGTAGAATGGGTTATACAAGTTTGTTTATTTGATGCCCAAGAAATAGCACATCCTCCTAAGGTAAAAACCCAACCGGAAGTTGATTGATTATCATTAATACTAGTTATCCAGCTAGCATCTGTATAACCTTCTAACACAATTGGAAATTTATTATAAAATAAACCAAAGTTTATAGTTCTTTTTAAATAACCAAGAACTCTTGAAATTGCTTTCCAATGTTCAATACTAGGCTTACTAGTGTATCTTGATAATTTACATATTGCAAAAGCAATATCAGGTCTAGTGCAATGCATAGCATACATTAAGCTACCAATTGCACTAGCATACTCAATTTGAGCAACTGTCCTGCCAGAATTTTCAGTTAATTTGGAAGAAACATCATATGGAGTTTTTGCTTCTTTGACTTTTAAATGATTAAATTTATTTAATATTTTCTCAATATAATGAGATTGGCAAAGAGCAAAACCCCCACTATGTTTTTTTACTTTGATACTTAAGATTGTATCTACCTCTTTTAAATCTTTCATTTTAAATTTTGAGGTTAGATACTTCTTTGTATCATTCACACCTTCCATATTTGTTCCAATTATAAGCATGTCATCAACATAAAGACAAATTATCACACCAAAATGATCTGTAAATTTGGAATAAATACATTTATCAGCACTATTATGTTTAAAGCCATATTCCAAAATTGCAGAATCAAATTTCTCATGCCATTGTTTCGGTGCTTGTTTTAAACCATATAAAGATTTAATTAATTTACAAACTTTTCTTTCATTCCCTGGTAAAACAAATCCTTCTGGTTGCTCCATATAAACTTCTTCTTCTAAGTCACCATTTAGAAAGGCTGTCTTAACATCCATTTGATGTACATATAAATTATATATTGATGCTAAAGATAAAAGTACTCTAATAGATGTTATTCTAGCCACTGGTGCATATGTATCAAAGTAGTCAATTCCCTCTTTTTGTTTAAAACCCTTTGCAACCAATCTAGCTTTAAAAGTTTGAATCGATCCATCTGTGTTATATTTTCTTCTGAAAACCCATTTACATCCTATTGGTTTAGAACCAGGTGGCAAATCAACTAGAACCCATGTATTATTAAATAATAATGAATCCATTTCATCATTGATTGCCTCTTTCCAAAAGGCCACATCCCTTGTAGTCATTGCCTCTTGAAACGTTTTAGGATCATCTTCTACATTTAACAAAATTGGTATTTTGTTAAGTACAACTGACCTATTGCCTTCTACCAGAAAAACAATAGCCTGAGAAGATATAAAATCTGGATGTAAATTATTTTCTTTTCTAATACGTTGACTTCTTCTAATTTTATTAGAAGAATCTAACTTTCTTTTGTTGCTAGACGTCGATTCAAAATTAATATCAATACTAGAACCATTGCTTTGACTTGAACTATTCATGGGCTCATGTATAGGGTCATTATGAAATTTATTTTCAATAAATTCAACATCCCTAGATTCTACAATTACATTTAAGTCTAAATTTAAAATTCTATAAGCTTTGGAATTTTCGGCATAACCAACGAAAACTCCTTTCAAAGCTCTAGGACCTAATTTAGTCCTTTTAGGATCTGAAACTCTATAATATGCTAAACATTTACACTCTTAAATAGTTCAAGTTAGGTTTTCTATTTTTCCATAATTCATATGGAGAAATTTTAAATTTTCTAGAAGGAATTCTATTATGTAAGTGACAAGCAGTAAGTAAAGCTTCCCCCCATAAGTTTGTTGGCAAATTAGATTTCACAAGCATAGAATTAAGCATATCCACTAAGGTTCTATTCTTTCTTTCTGCCAACCCATTTTGTTGTGGTGTATAAGGTGCACTTATTTGATGTATAATTCCATTTTCTTCACAAAATGAAGAAAATTCATTGGAAAAATACTCACCACCTCTGTCACTTCTCAAAATTTTGATTTTTTTTTCCTTTTTGATTCTCAACTTCAGATTTATAAATCTGAAACATTTGGAATGCTTGATCTTTATTTTTCATTAAATAAACATAAGTATATTTGGAGAAATCATCTATGAAAGTTATAAAATATCTATTTCCTCCTTTAGTCAATATTCCATTTAATTCACAAATATCAGAATGCACAAGTTCTAATAACTTAGAAGATCTTTCAACTTTTGGAAAAGATTTCTTAATCATTTTTGCTTGAATACAGATTTCACAAGATTTTTTATTATCATCTATATATGAAATTAAACCATGTTTAGCCATAAATTTTAAAGATTTAAAACTAATATGTGCTAAACGATCATGCCATAAAGATAAAGATGACTCAACAGTATAAGCGAAATATTCATATTATTATTAATCTGAGTTTAAACATTCCATCACATGAGTAACCTTTTCCCACAAATAGTCCATTTATGGACACAATTATTTTATCGGACTCGTAACCTTATAAACTTTCTTACACAACAGACTAGCAGACACAAGATTTTTCCTTATTTCTGGCACATACAACACATTTACTAATAATAGCTTCTTTCCAGAAGTGAAGTTTAATTCAACACTTCCTTTTCCCACCACTTTAGCGGAATCATGATTGCCCATTAGAACTTTCTGCCCATTTACAACTTCTTCATAATTTTTAAATTGAGTCTTATCATTGCAAACATGAACAGTAGCCCAAGAATCATACCACCAATCATTGGATTTGGTTGTTGTAGCCATATTGAGTTCATTACCATTCCAATATGCAAATCGATATCATTGCAATCAATTCGATAGTTTGTTCAACTATATTTGCTTTATTGGAATTCCGAGCACTATTATTCGTATCTTCTTTCTTATGTTTCTTTAGAAACCCATTCACGTTTGTAGTGCCCTTTCTTGCCACAATTGTAACAAGTTCTTCCTTTCTTTGATTTCTTTGTTCTTTGCCATAACTAATCTTGCTTGAAAACTTTCTCTTACTTCCAGAATTTTCTTTTGAAAATTCTGACTTCCTTGCACAAAATTAACTTTTGTAGTAGATTCAGAAACAAATTTCTTATCACGATTTCTTGTCTCTTCTTCAATGCGCAAGTGTTTCAACTGCTCAAGAAAAAATCTTACGTGGTATGCGAATTTCTTCCTATAATCATTCCAACTAGGAGGAAGTTTTGCTATTATTCCTCCTACTTGCAATGATTCAGAACTATCACTTTCAAATCTTTAAGTTTTGAAACCGGGACATGTAACTCATGGACTTGATCCATATGAATATATTATTAACCATTTGGAATTCAAAATATTTCATGATGAGAAATTTATCCACACCTTGTTTTTCCGAGTTGTATTTGAACTCCGGTGATTTCAGACTTCCATTGGAGACTTGGTGAAGTAAATAGATCATACTGACCTATCGACAAGTTGTTAAGAATATGACCTCTGCATAGCAATTCATCTTCTTCACGTTTGTCTCGATCTGCTTTCACTTGTTCAGAATCTTCTGGAGTTGGTGGTGAAATAGCAGGCAGATTTGGATCAAGTATATAAGAAATCTTCAATGTGGTGAGTAAGAATAGCATCTTGTCTTTCCAAATAACATAGTTTGTCCCATCAAAGCGATCAAGTTTCACAAACTCTTGATTCATCACGGAAAATCTTGGACTCCATTGCGATTAATACCTTAAAATTGTTGAGGCGTGGGTGTAGAATAGGCTTTGAGGCGTGATGAATCACTATCTTTAAGGTATTAATTGCCCCACTAGATTCTTTGCAAGGTTATGGCAATATACCTCCAGGATACAACAAAGCTGAAATCTGCAGACAACTCTCAAGATTTCCCTTAAGAACTCTTTATATGAACGAATTTAGAGAGATTAGAAGAAAAGAAGAAGAAGTAGAAGTAGTATATATGGATTGAAAAAACTCATCCATATTTATAAAGAATGAAAAGTCATGGCACCTTTACTAGATAGACACATCTGTCTATCTCCAATAGATACAACTGTTTATGTAATAGACATATGCTTATTAAAGATACCTATACAAATAGTTGTGACTATTTGTATAGAATAGACATGTCTGTTTATTAACAGATACCTATACAAACAGTTGTGACTGTTTGTATAGAATTGATATGTCTGTCTATTAACAGACACATCTACTTGTTAAGTGCCATAATAGAATAATATCTATTGAATTATATATATATAATTCTATACATATTTCACTCTTGCCATTCCTTCACTTTCTTATATTTTAACAATATAGAAAATTTTTTTCTCTATACTATCTAACATACAAGCTATTTATAACATATGAGATAAAAAGCATATTTAAATTTTCAAAATTTGAAATCAATTCGTTAAGCTTTGTTTGTTAATAATTTGTAATGTAATATTTAGTATTTATAATAGTATTTAAAAATTAGAGGAGTGACATATAAAAAATTAATTTTTTAATTTTAGAAATTATAAAAATATTTTAATCATAATTAATTGAATGATATTATTTTATTTATATTTATCGATTAATGTAATAATTATTTTTATTAAATATAAATATTTTAAATTATTATATAAATAATTAATTATTAATAATTACTATTTAATAACTAATAAAACAATTGAGAGCTATTAGAATAGTTAAAATCGTTGAATAAGACCTTGATAAAATTTTAACCAATTGATTAAAAAATAAATTAAAAAATTGGTGACCCATTAAATAATTTCTAGGCCGAATTGACATTTTAAGGCCAGGCCCAATTCTATTGTCTTCTCAACGCTCCAGAAATGCAATGAGTTAACCAGCGGCTTCTCAATATTACCCCGATGGGTGGCTCTTCACCAAATCCAAAAATTGAAATGAGGCTCCAATGCGTGGACACGTGTTTCCGGCTCTCACTTTTACGTCCGCAGTAACGCAGTAAATCTTCTTTCGGTCTTAACCTAAGCTGGAGCGCTGCTCTTTTCCTCTCCCCTCTTTTATTCCGTTGTACTTGGAGGCCGACTACTCAGTCAGCTAGCACATCCTTCCCTTTTCCAGCAATGGCGGAAGCTGCAACAATCGAGATACCTTCGCTATCTGAAGTATCGTTTTTTACTTCTTCTTCTCCAACTATTTGAAAATATCTCAGTTTCTCTGGATCGAATGATTTGATTGCTTACCTAGATCTGTGCAGCTTCTCTGTTTTCTTTGTTTTTGTTCTGATTGGATTGTTTCGGATCTTCCGTTTTTAGTTCAATGAAATTAGTTGTCATGGTTGCACAAAATTATTGGAGAAAGTAGACTTTTTAAGGATTAAATCGAGCTAATGATTTATTGATTTTTCTTTTAATTTTGGAACTCTCTGTATTTTTTTTAGGGAACATTTTAGTTTGTTTGATTATGAATTTAGTTCCTCTACGATTTTGTTCGAGTAATTTTGTAAAAGATTAATGTTTTTTTTTTCTTTGAATGAAGAGAAAAAGAGGAAGTATCTATCTAGAATAGAAGGTCTTAATAGCTGAACTTATGATTTTGGTATCAAAAACAATTTCGTTTTATTGATTAGAAATATTGGCATTAGCTATTTTTTTTTTGTTTAGTGTAACTGTTTAGGAATTGGTCATGCTTCACCAAATAAGTACCTTAGGCATGCTAATACTTGCTTTTCAGTTTACTGAATGCCGCATGATTGCATACCAAGCCTAGTTAAAGATTGGCCTGATTTGATGTTCACCGACAGTTGACTAAGAAACTTGAAAATCAAATGCTTATGGTACTGATGGAACAACAATAGAGGAATTGTTTTTGAAATCACATATGATGCAGCATCGACTGAACTGCATCAGTGTGCTTCAGTTGCTTAATCAAAATACTAAATGATAAAGATACAAATAAGACTTGACCAAACAATGATGGCTTAGCTTGTCTTTAATATTCTGCAATTCTCATTCAACTTGACCTTGTTCATACAAAATCAAAATAAGCTTTAAATACTTTGTATCCTGAAGATGTTCTGGTTAAGTTTGCCTTTCAATTATGTAAATATCCTTTTCCAGTGTTGTTACAATGGCCGGCCCCTTTTGGACTGTGATTAGTTTTTGGACCTTTGCCTTTGGGCAAGGTATGCTCAACAAGTCAACGTTTCTTTCTTTCCTTGCCTGAAATTATTATGCATGAATGCTGATAGAACTTTTTGTCTAATACTTTGAAATGTAGCAATATTTATTGAAGGAGAAAGAGGAGAAGGCTGATGTAGGTTCAAAACTTGTGGAAGTAAACGAAGAAGTGAAACCTGAAACTGCTATTTCTGAAGAGAAAGCTGAGGAAGCACCAACAGCTGCTGCTGAAGAGAAAGAGGAAGATGCTGTTGCTGCTGCTGTTGAAGAGATCACTGAAACTAATCCTGCTTCTGAAAACAATGGTGAAGATGCTCCTGCTGTTGAGACAGAAGGCAGTGAAACTACCGAAGAGCAAAACTCAGATGAACAAGAAGCTGCTGATGAGAAACCAGAGATAAAGGTATGGCTTTAGTGGGAACTTTTGCTATCAAATGACCTCTAATTACATTGTATTTGTGTTACTTCCATCGGGATTCACTTGTGTGTTTGGATGGCTTGGTATCCAGCTGGAGACAGCACCAGCTGATTTCCGTTTCCCAACTACAAATCAGACAAGGCACTGTTTTACCAGATACATTGAGTATCATCGGTAAGTTTAATTTGTTTCTTATATGCTTCTTCTTTTTAATTTTTTCCATTTTTCATTGTGGCATATGTGCTTTTTTTTCCCCTTGAGATATAATACTGATTCTTATGACCTTCTCCAGGTGTGTAGCTGCCAAGGGGGAAGGTGCTTCAGAGTGCGAAAAATTTGGCAAATATTATCGTTCTCTTTGCCCCAGTGAATGGGTATGTAGTTTGGATTTTTTGGTATCCTAGGAAGCATGCTAGCTGTCTTTCATTCTCAACTAAGGCTTGAAGAAGCTTATCATCCTCACCATCATCCTCATCCTCATCCTCATCATCATCATCTTCTTCTTCTTCTTTAATTTTGAAAGAAGCTGTTCAGTGTATTTACATGGCTAATAATGTATGTTACTAAGCTATATTTGTTTCTTTTTTCAATTATGGTTGCCTGACTGCAGCTTCCAACAAGAAAAATATTGTTGTTGGCTGAATTATGGCATTGTGGTGGCAATGTCAGATCCAAATAGGAAACTATGGGACGTGAGTAGCTTCCTGAGATAACCACAAAAAAAAAAGGAGGGATGTGGATGGGGTTGGGTTGGGGGGGGGGGGGGGGGAGGAGAGGAATGCAAGGCTTATTAATCTGAGCTTAGGTTCCCTGTTTGTTAGTTTATGTGGCTCATAGTATTTACTTTCCAAATGACTGGCTGCATGGAATTTTACATTTGATATTGCTGATATGGAAGATTGGAGAAAATTGTTGTGCATAACAAATTCTGTCTGAATCTAAAATTAGAAAGAATAGATGGCTTAGGACTTCTAGTTTGTGATTGCTAATGATAATTGATATATTATAATTTGCTGATGATTGATATGGCGGAAGAAATTTCTATGGAAGACCAGGTGAATCTGATGATCTACAATGTTTTTCTAAAAAGAAATTTTTAATTGACAAGAACTGGAACAGAATTAAAGAGAGAGGAAATTTTGTGGCTCTTCTCTACTCTGCATGTTTCATTAGTCTTTGTTAACTTCAACCTCTTGTGACTTTGCAATCTATTGTGTCTTACTGCTGCATCATCCCTTTTGTGGCAGCCAAGTTGATTCCATGGCATGCAGAATCCTTGACCCTGATCCCTTGTCAAGCCCTCTTCTTTACAATAGCTTTTGCAGTGTCACTCAATCGACTCTGTGATTTATTCAAGCAATTTTTAAAATAGAATCTCTAACCGCTATCAGATTAAAACCTTCACTATTTTGTTTGGACCTTCCAGCCTCTGCAGTCTGCCTGAAATCCTCCATATACCCTCGTTGAGGCGTTGGCTTTTCTTTCTGTTGTGCATGTGTGTGGGTGTGTGTGTGTGTTTTTGTGTGTGTGAGAGAGAGAGAGATATGTGGGGGTGGGTTTAATTTTGATGATAGGTCAAGTTCAAGCAGGTGCCTGCTTAATTTCTGTTTTATAGTGTGGGCACAGGATGGTTTGCTCCTGCTGTTCCCTATTATAGTTGCCCTATCATATGGAACTATACGCTTCTATTCTATGCTTGGAGAATGCTTAGACCAATGATATTAGAAACTTACTCCTGTTGAGGATTGTTAGTTTATATGTTCCAAAACCTTACTGCGATATTAATTTTGTAATGTTGAGCTGTGTATCATTGGTTTTTTTTTTCTTTGTTTTGGTTTCCTGGCATGCTATTTTGTTTGGACCTTGATCTGTATCATTGGTAACCTACTTGAGCTGATGTTTTGGCTTGTTTATGGGTACCAGATAGAGAGATGGAATGAGCAAAGGGAGAATGGAACATTTCCAGGCCCCCTGTAGAAGGTTCTTGTTTGAAGATCCTTGTGCTGTTGGTTTTCTGCTGTATCCATGTTTTTACCACCAGAAGAATTTCTTTGACGAGAAGTATGTTCTTAGGGAATGCCCTATTTGATCAGTGAGTTAATAAGAAATTTTGGCTTGTCCATTTGAGTTGCAGCTCAAGTCTGACTAGAGGGAATGTTGCTGCACTTCATCTTTATGATGAAGCTTCTTTCTCCATCATTTCCCCATCATTTTTAACTGTCCTATAATGGTTACTGTTAGCATTACTTTCTACATAATAAAAGATATACTGCTTCTTGATCCCGCCAATTTAAAAGAAGGGGCAAAAATTGTTGATGAATGTCTATTTTCCAGCGCTATTGGATGAGGACTTAGAACTCAATTTTAGTTATTGGCAAGGTATCAGCATCTGGGATTTGATTATCCAAATATTCCACTTATTATTTCATATAAAACATGTTGATTCTACTCTGCTACTGTTGCCTTCAAACTTGCTGTTTGTGATCATAGGCTAAAGGTTATGGATGAGTATGCACAAGCAATTAACTAATGTTATTTGTGTTTCATTGTCAGGCTACTGGATTAACGTAGAGTAAAACAATTCTTATGTCATTATTGATAGAGTATTTATTTTATCATGGCCGAGTCCAGTTTGCTTGAACTTATGTTAAAAAGCTGTGATCCCTGTAAATGAAAGGAGATAGCCCACGGAACAGATATTTCACTTGATTCAACAATTTGATTTGGGTGAGCAATTTTCAGCTCTAAAAAAGTTGTACTGAACCAAACTAATTTGGTTTTTTCGATTTCAGTTCAGTTAGCATTTTTGAAAAGTTTTTGTTTTATAGTTCAGTTAATTCAATAAAAAAATTGAACTAATCTAAACGAAATTCCCCACTTACTACCCCACTTACCATACTATGTTTTTTTCATACATCCTCTAAATATATTTCCAAACAGAATCCCTATTTCTAAACAAATTTCTCAAATCAATCCTTACCTCGCTTTCTTAGATCTTGCCTTCCCTCTTCTTCTTCTTCTTCTTCTTCTTCTCCTCCTTCTGTAATGTTTGATGGTTGATGCTTTTGCTATTGTCTACTTGTTCCATTTTTTTTACTTGTTTCTTTTTCTACTACCGCCTATCGCCCTTCCTCTGGAATCCTTAATTGTATAGACTCATACGGCCATATTCATATTTCTTTCCTATTGCAGCCCTTTTTTAAATGTTTGCGTCGTCGTAATTGTATGAGTGTGACTGTCCTCATCTTCTTCTCGCTGCATCGATTCAAAATCCATCATCGCTGTCAAGAATCTCAACTTTGAATCAACTGATTCAAGTTCAAGCTAAGAGTTCTGATTCAAGTTGAACTTAAGACTACTGTTTTTGAGTTTGGTACTTAAGATCGACTTTTTTTTAGCTATTTGTGAATGTGTAATTTTTGTTATTCTCCAATTTAATTTCTTAGTTTTGGTTCAATTATGTCAAGATTTTGTTGGTGATTTATTATGAAGTGTTATTATTCCTATCTTCCTGGATTGATAATGAAATTTTGAGTTTGGTTTTTAGATTGATTATGGGTTGTTAGTTCTTGACATTGTTCATCTCTTATTGAGATTGGTTATACAAATCGATGAATCAAATCAAACTGAACTTATTTAATAAAATATATTTTATTCTATTAATTTAATTTTTTTAATTTAATAAAATATATTTTAATTTTATATTTTTTTTTGTTTGATTCAATTCAAAACTAAATCAATTAATCCACATCCTTGAAGTTGACACAATTGTTGTTGAATGTATGAAAATTTTAAGGGTGATTATTCTTACCTATCTCGCAGTGAGTCTACCCTTTCCTTTCTTCTAGATGGGGCATGTGTATAAATAAAGTTCTCTTTTGGTGGTGGATTTGATGAGAATAGTTGAGGGTTCTTTTAATCCACCAAAAAATTGGCTTGCTATGCTATGCTTGTTGGGTTTTCTTTGCATGCAGGTGTTCGATCTTTGGGTTGGAGGCTTGTGTTAGCTCCTTGGGGCTAGATGCACAGTGCCCTTTGAATCACCTGTGCAGGTGCGTTTTGGTACTTTTGGTGCGCCGTTAGTGTTGGTTTCAGTAGGATCAACGGGCTTTTCTTGTAGAGGGAAAGGGTAGAAGTTTCCCGACGGTTGTTAAGAGTCAACATTAGTAGGTATTGCTGCCCTCCTGAATGGACTTACCTCCTATTTTTCAACTCCTCCCTTCATAGGCTGTTAGTTGATGTAGAACAACTTGGTCCTTGTGGTTGCTTGCTGTTAACTGTCCTGAAAGATTGCTAGCTATTGATACTCCCGTTTGCGTGTTGATAGAGTAGTTCTCTGTTTGACTGTCGAGTTTTCTCTTAAAAATTGCATGGGATCCATAGTGTCACAGGTGTCTCACGTGGGTAGATATTGTCCGCTTTGGGCCTCGGCCCTCACGGTTTTGTTCCTAGGCCAAGCCTCTACCCAACCCAAAATGCGTCTACCCAAGCAAGGCCACCCCCTTCATATTAGCCCAGTCACTCCCCCATACTTGGCCGATGTGGGATTGAGTCACCTCTGTGACATCTCCCCCACCCGATCCTGCAACGACCTCGTTGCAGTCCGGCCACCCTGCCTACACCTCTGTGCTCTTGGCGTGAGTCGACCAAGATGGGTCGACTCTAATACCAAATGTAACGGGTGTCTCATGTGGGTAGATATTGTCCGCTTTGGGCCTCGGCCCGCACGGTTTTGTTCCTGGGCAGAGCCTCTACCCAACCCAAAACGCGTCTACCCAAGCAAGGCCACCCTCTTCATATTAGCCCAGTCACTCCCCCATACTTGGCCGATGTGGGATTAAGTCACCTCTGTGACATACTGTCACGGGTCCAGGTTTTAGCCCTCACTTGGAACGGTGCGGCACTTGGCTTGAACTCTTTCAAGACAAGTCAGCCAAGAGAATCTGTTCAATATGATGAATATATTAGTATGGCTTGGCAAGCCAATTGGGAAAAATATCATAAGCACCTCATTTCAATATGCATCTCAAGCATAATAAAGAACAAGGCACCAGTATATCAAGAACAGGCTACTTCTTTCATTCATTAGTCATAATCGATACAATTAAGTTGGTTGTCCATACATCACTTATAGGCAGGGGAGAACCTACAAGGAGTAGCGGGACAAGTACTCACCATGCCCGTGGCTAGCTATACCGATTGCTTCATGGTAGTCAACTAGCCACTCCCTCCTAAAGAGCATTAGGAACACAATGAGGTGTGACAGGAGGAGACATCACTATACTTGAGCCATCACACCCCAAAATTACATAAAATAGAAAATAATTACAAAATATCCCTTTTAGTCCCTGAAATTTACATATTACTACTTAAGCTTTCTAACCCCCTTACATTCTCCCCCACTTGAACGGTCGACGTCCTTGTCGACTAAGCTTATGGCAACTCTTCAATCTTCTGTGTATGTGGTTGTAAGATACGCGATAGGATACTGCCTCATTAAAAAACCTTGACCAAGTAAAACCCAGTGGAAAAAAACCTTGGTGAAGGAAAAAGAGTGCAGTGCGTATTTTCAACCAAGATTGCACTTACAAGAACTCTCTATTGTACTGCCTTTGTGGTTCGATGTCTATTTCTAATTTGATGAGGTACTCCTTGTATGCCTGATGCTTGGTGGATTTGATAGCTTGCTCTGGTAGGATTTCTTCTACAGCTTGGTTGACTAGTGTTGTGTAAACAAAAGCTAATCAGGCGGGTTTATCACAGCTAGGATCCATCTCTTCTGCATGATGTTGCTTTGTACTAGTAGCATGGCAAAGTGATTGAATCTTCATCCATTTTGATAACTTTGCTCTGTAAGTTAGCTGGTCGACCCCGATAATCAGTGATATTGGCTTCTCATCCTTGTGAATTAGTCTCTTGTACGCATTGGTTTCGTATTTTTGGCACTTGTGAGCTGCTTATGGTCCTTGGCTTGCATATGTCCACTTCTTCATAAGTCTGTATGCTTGAGGAATCTTGCCTTTGTTCAACATATGCCTGAAGAATTTGACTTTGGGTTGCTTTGACATGCCTTTCTCTCTCTTGTAAAAGAGTTTATTCTCTTACACCTTCTCAAAGCTAAGTAGAGATATTTCTCTAAAGTGTACGTATATGCCATGGTATCATCAAGGTGGACCACCACAACTTATCGGGATAATCGTAAAATACCTGGTTCATTGAAGTACAAAGATATCCAAAACATTTGTTAGTTAAAAAGGTACAGTAAGAAGTTTAAAGATACTTATACCGTGTTCCACATGCGGTTTTGGGTTCAATCTTCCCACACACATTAGTTTCTTTAAGCTTGCTTAACACCTTCCCCGAATTGGAGAGAATCAATATCACTTTCCTTTCGCAGATGGTAGTGTAACTTGTAAGCATTGCACAAGGTCGGTCTCTTTTGTTCGATAGCTAGTTTCAACTTTTGCTTCTCCAAGGCTCTTACAGAGCATATGGTATCTATCATCAATGGAGCACTATCTTCTTCCCTTGTTCTCTCTTTTGGGACCCTTCTCCTCTTCTTGGATGACCTTTTAAGGCATTAAACACCTTTGTAGGAACATTATAAGATGCAATGTACTCCCCATAAAGAGAAACACTTTTGATATTCTAAGCTCAGCTACTGTTAAGTTGTTTGATCTCTAGTATTGATTACTCTACAATCTTGCACCATAGTGTTCTCTCCCCAGATTGATTAGCTTGTCTCCCTTTATTTCTCTAAGAATAGAGTTGTTTTTGGATTACTCCCCCACTTAAAGCCTTGCCCCATTTTCTAGGGTAGTTGTCTTAACTTTTCTATCATGATCAAGCTCTTATTTAGCTCCTTCACTTACATCTCATTAACACATTCTTTGCCAACGTTTCACGTCTACTTTACCATACCTTTGTTATCTTAGCATGAGAGTCACAAAGGTCCTCACATATTCCTGGATTGGATCTATCTATTGTATCTCATTAACCCGCATTGTGTGTTATGTGCTACCTGTATAAGGTAAGGATGGTGGATCCAGTTCTACTATTATTCCTTCCACTTTATCATGCCCCCACAGTTTGCCCTCCTTTATCTAAATACATTGGCACTATCTTTTTAACCTGTCTTCATGAAAATCATTTTGAGTAGCATTGGAATATAATTTCATGTCATATAAAAGGTTATTTTACCTCTCTCACATTGTGAGTACCACTAAAGCCTTTGATTTCGAAATTTCCTCACATTAGGATTACTGATAGTGCTTACCAGCAGTTCACCTCAAAATTGTGTTCTTGGTCTCCGCGACCTCATTGCTAATCTCGACCACAGTCCCTACAAGAGAATTATGAGGAGTGGTAATAGACTTTAAATTTTCCACAGTACCTTTTTACATGATAGGCCACTACTTTAAGCTCTCGCATATGTTCTCCAAGTTGCTCAATTAATCCTTTCCTGTAAAAGAAATGGGATTTTGGATGGCCTCAAGCTCTATTGGCTCATCACCCTCACCCTTAAAAAGCATGGCTACCATAGCCAGAAGATATCTCATGTAAGCATGGGATTTTGGGAGGCCTCAAGCTCTATTGACTCACCCTCACCCTTAGAAAGCTTAGCCATCATAGCTAAAAGATATTTCCTGCAAGTATAGGATTTTGGATGGCCTCAAGCTCTATTGGCTCACCCTCACCCGATATAGTTAGGCTACAATAGCCAATGATATTCAATTTTCTCATTGCTCAAAGAGCGAGGCAGACTGACTCAAGCTCTATTGCCAGCCCCATCAAAATTGTCATAGGGTCATTACCCTCTCTCCAAAAGATACAGCTGATGGAGTGTGCAGCATCCCACTTGGGGATCATTACCCTCTCTCCAAAAGATGCAACTAAAGGAGCGTGCAGCACCCCGCATTCTCAACCAATGTGTAACTCAGTCACCCTGCCTACTCCTCTCAGAGCGCTTGGCGTGACAATCAATGGGAGGAACTCAGTCACCCTGCCTACTCATTTTTAGAGCGCTTAGCGTGACAATCAACGAAGCATCCATTGCCTTTAGTGAAATCACTTTGATCCCTTTTCTCGAGGGTGACAATAATTGCACAGTAGATTCCTTCATACTCTCCACCATTCATGGATCGGTGGTTGCTCTAATACCAACTGTCACAGGTCGGTTTTAGCCCTCACTTGGAAACGTGCGGCACTTGGCTTGAACTCTTTCAAGACAAGTCAGCCAAGAGAATCTGTTCAATATGATGAATATATTAGTATGGCTTGGCAAGCCAATTGGGAAAAATATCACAAGCATCTCATTTCAATATGCATCTCAAGCATAATAAAGAACAAGGCACCAGTATATCAAGAACATGCTACTTCTTTCATTCATTAGTCATAATCGATACAATTAAGTTGGTTGTCCATACATCACTTGTAGGCAGGGGGAACCTACAAGGAGTAGCGGGACAAATATTCATCATGCCAGTGGCTAGCTATACCGATTGCTTTATGGTAGTCAACTAGTCACTCCCCCTTAAAGAGCATTAGGAACACAACGAGGTGTGACAGAAGGAGACATCACTATGCTTGAGCCATCACACCCTAAAATTACATAAATAGAAAATAATTACAAAATATCCCATTTAGTCCCTGAAATTTACATATTACTACTTAAACTTTCTAACTCCCTTGCACATAGCCGACCAAGGAGAAGCAACACTGCTACGTAAAAAGATACGGATGTTCCTTTTTTCTTCTAGTGCCCTATCCAATTAGTCTAGGGCAACTGTTCTCTTTTTCTTTTAATTGTTGTTGGATTTGTTTGTGGGCTTCACTGTTGTAATTAGGCGTTTTTAGTTGCTAGTTATTCCTATTTTAGCAAATCAGGGGTTTTAACACTCCCTAAGCTTTTGGGGGGCTTTTTTCAATAAACGAAAAAATGAAAGAGCTGGGCATACCAATGCAAAAAGAAAAATTGTAATGACAGTTGATGAAGATATCCCTTTCTTTGAACTAGGCACATAAACCTCGAGCAAACCCAATTTATTTGAGACAGAAGCCATAGTGCTCCAAAGTTCTCTTTACCTCGTATCTTCTTCCTAAGTGGTACCACTGCTAGGCTACGTTAGCAGCGACAGATTACAAATTACCGAGAAATCTAAACCGATCAGAGGCCTGCGACAGATTACAAATTACCGAGAAATCTAAACCGTTCAGAGGCCTAGGATCTTCAAAAGTAAAGTCATATCAACGAGCTTCCTAGCGTGCGTTCAAGTTAGCAGCAAGTCTGGAACCAGTGATACACCATTTCCATCTATATTAATAGACAGTTCCTTTAACAAGCCGTTATGTCCACACTCCGAAAGCAAGCTGCATGCTCAAACAACCATAAGACCAAGCAAATTCATAGCCAACACACCACCATAACAATCATAGCAACAATATTTAGATTGTTTAGAGTTTAATACCAATATTCCACTGTACCAAACCAGTCATTCACAACTCAAGTGCCCTACGACAAGCCTAAGTCTAACCACCAGACATACAAAATAAGAACGGACAAACAGAAAGTAGAATCCTATTACAAACACATCCACTATCCAATCATGAAGAATCACAGCTGGCCTTCAGGAAATTTGAGCTTTTAAGCTCTCTCACCACGGATTCTCCTGGCTAGCTGAATGTCCTTGGGCATTATGGTAACACGTTTGGCATGGATGGCACACAGATTGGTATCCTCAAACAAACCAACAAGGTATGCTTCTGCTGCCTCTTGCAAAGCCAAAACAGCATGGCTCTGGAACCGCAAATCAGTCTGCAGAAACAAAAATACAAAATTGGTTCAACAGACTATCTCACATGTGCTACCAAAATTAAAGAAACCCCAACCTCGATGCAACTATACTAAATTAAATTAATAGGGTAATTTTATTTCAGCAATGCATGCAAATCAATGTCACTAACCTTGAAGTCCTGTGCAATTTCACGGACAAGCCTCTGGAATGGGAGTTTCCTGATGAGGAGTTCAGTACTCTTTTGGTACTTACGGATTTCACTGAAAATTCATGTACATATAATGTCAAAGTCAGGAATTTCAAACAAAAGCAAAAGCATTGAATGAAATGGTTATTTGAAACACACCGAAGAGCAACAGTTCCAGGCCTGTATCTGTGGGGCTTTTTCACACCTCCCGTGGTCGGGGCTGACTTGCGGGCTGCCTATAAACAAAACACCAGGGACAAAATTTTGCTTCACAATACAAAAAATCTACAATAATAACGCAAAAAACACTGTGTTTTAATGCCATAAAGTTGAAGAATTACGAAGAAAGGTTACCTTGGTGGCAAGCTGTTTCCTTGGAGCCTTGCCTCCAGTGGACTTACGAGCAGTTTGCTTAGTACGTGCCATCTATAATTGCATGAATATTGTCAATAGATATTACGATGCCGATTAGATTTTATTTATAAAAAATTATAATTCAAATAATGAGCCTACACAATTTCTATACAAGGAGCTTTGCATTAAAGACCCAATGCCAAAGTTTATCATGTAAAACTTTTTAACCAATTTTCAGGTGTAAATGACATGGGAAACCACTGCTTAGCCCCAAGTATAAAGGGTAAGCCCTAAGGTACACTATACACTTGCGCAAATACAAGGTCCAGAGAAAAAACCGAGTGCACAAACAGCACACTCCGTCCGCCGGCAAGAAACAAGACAGCACTCCACAAGAATGCAACACCGACGCCAAACTCAAAAATCTTAACCACATAATAACAAACCTTGAAACTCAACGAAGAGGGTAATGTCAGAGAACATAAGCCCTTTAAGGAACCAGGCCAGATCTGAGGTCCATCAGACAAAAACTAGAAAAACAAACACCACACAGTCATAGACTAGAGAATCTCCCTCACATGCAAAAAAACTCAAACCAACTCAAGAAACAGTCTATTCTAGAACAGGTCTGAAGCAAGATTATTCTTCGGTAGAACAAAGAAGAAAAGAAAAAAAGCGTAAAATAAGCAGGTTTCTCCGTCAAGAAGAGTTGAGGGTTTCTCCGTGACAAATACTAGGGTTCGTTTAGCAGAATTTGATCAAAAAATCCAACTTGAACCCCAAAGTCATTGATTAAGAGAGCGAAATTATTGTGGAAAGGGTAAAAATATCAAAGAAAACCCTAGTTTTCAAAAACGAATTGAAAGAAAAAAATATAGAATGGCGTACCTTGCCGAACCAAAGAGAATCTCAAAAACTCCAACAAAAAGTTAGGCTATTAAGGGGCAGTTTGGCCAATTCTAGACGCTATTTATAGGAGCAATTCATCATCCATGGACTGAAACAGCAACTTATTAACGGACGGCCACGATTGATTGTCACTGTGTTTTCACCTGGACGGAATCGGACGGTTAACACTCCGTTTTGTTGTGTTTTCTCATGGCCAGGTTAACGGCTGAGATGTGTGCTTTGCAGTCCGAATCGGATTAATGATTCATCACGATCCCTCCTAATTTCGTTCAACTGGCTGCGCCTGCATTGTACCAGAACGACGCCGTCTCATGGGGGAGGACCCAAATTAATTAATTTGTTTTATAAAAAAATTAGCGTCTCTTCTTCTTCTTCTTCAAAATCTGACCACACAGAGAGTGAGGTGAAAGGAGCTTAAACACCACATGGGTTTGCAGTGTTTTTTTGGCGGGACGACCATACAAACCCTAAGGATGGCTGTAATTCCTGCTTCATCTTCTTCACGTTTCATCTTTGGGAAGCCATTGTCCAAAACCCTAACCCTAAATTCCCTTTCCCGCCGTTGTAGTAGTATTAACTATCTAAAAAAACCTCCTTTTACACTGCTAATCAAAGCATTCTCTTCAACAGCTGAACAGACAGCGCCTTCCACAGAGAGCGTTGAAAATAGAAGTGGTGACTCAATTTTCCTCTGTATTTTCTTTTTCATTTTCTTCGAGGTCGAAAGGCGTAGTGTGATTTTAGTTGTTGTTTTTTTGTTGGGGATTTTAGTGGTGAAGCCACAATGGAAGGCGGCAATTGATTTCAAGTGGATAAGGGATAATAAGGATGCGGTTGCTTTGAACATAAAGAACAGGAACTCCAATGCTAATTTGGAACTTGTGCTTGAGCTGTATGAGAAAATGTTAGCTGTCCAAAAGGTCAGATTTGGCGTATTTCCCTCCTTTTTTGTTTATGTACAATTACAAAATTTTCTTGGATTTTTTTTTCCTGTTTGGCTTCTGGGAAAATTTTCTTTGTTAAGAAAGTTGGTTTCTTCACTGCAATTTTTTGATGATTGTTTGGAAATTTTGCCGTCGCTCTTATTTAGATGAATACACTGTTTGAAAGATTCCATGGTCCAGCTTCTTTCTTTCTTTCTTTGTTTTGATTTCCGTTTTAATGTAGATTCCGCAACGACATGTTTTAATTGTGACCTACCATTTGTATGTTGATTACACATTGTTTAGAAATGGAGTTTCCAATCATTTAGAGGGCTGCTTGCAACTGCTTCTCATTGTTGTTTGGCAAGTGCATACTCTTTTAGGTGAATGTTCCAGTATGCTACATCCCTGCTGGCTCTTAAAAATGGGAAATAAGTTTGAGCAGCCTGCAAATCTATGAGCTTGATGCTACACAGTTGAATTTAGAGGTTCACGTTGCTTATGGTTTTCTCGTCAACTAGTGTCTGTTGCACCAATGGGCACTAGAGCCAAAAGGCATGTTGGTTTCGCATAAAAATAAGGAGAAAAAAAAATTATATGAAGAATGGTAATTAACTAGATAAAAATTAATTTGCTTCTCAGTTTTATCTAATTGTCACTTCCAGATAGCAGGAAGTTGAACGGCTTCGTGGGGAAAGGAATGTTGTAGCAAACAAGATGAAAGGAAAGCTAGAGCCATTGGAGCGCCAAAAACTCGTAAAGGAAGGTACAGTTGAAATAATTTATTATGCCTTCTATTGTTCTTTTGGTTTTTATAAAATCACGATTGGGCAATGTGCTGTTGATATAATTCTTGATCTATTCTTGCTTTCAGGAAAGAATCTGAAGGATGGACTCATTACTTTGGAAGAAGACCTGCTAAAACTTTCCGATGAGCTTCAGCAGGAAGCACAATGTATACCCAACATGACCCATCCTGATGTTCCAATTGGAGAGGAAGATTGTTCAACAATGAGAAAGATGGTATACTATTCTTTGGACTAGTTCCTGAAAATTTTGTATTTCAGTTCTTGTTAGCCAAGTGTGTGCTTGTGTTTTTTTTTACTGCAGCTTCTTTACATTTTCTATCTGCTTCTAGGTGGGTAGCCCACATGAATTTAGCTTCCCTGTCAAAGACCACCTTCAGCTTGGGAAAGAACTAGATCTCTTTGAGTTTGATGCAGCTGCAGAGGTACTCACTCTGTTTAGTTTAAGGTATTAAAGCATTTCCTATAGGCATTTACTGGACTATTAATAATTGTAACATAAAAGTTAATGATATAGTTAGGCATATATTGTGTTCTTTCTGTTGACATTGTTGCAACTGCCATTTTTCGCATTAAGTTGGCTTGAATTGTTTTTTAACCAGAACAGTAATACGAGTTTGATATTAATTGGTCAAGAAAGTGACCGACTTAAGCCTCACATGGTTTAATTGGTGTTCTTCAGTGTTAATGGCATTTAATTGAAATAAGATCACCATAAAATATGATTGAGCTTTTACCATATTGATGACTGCAGCACAATTTTGGTGTTCTTGGACAAATGCTTATTGCAAGTTGCAGCTTTATTCTCATACAAGATTTTTACTTCTTTTGCTCTGAATCAAAGCTTCAATAAAATTTCATTGGTTTTAGCTACTAAGTCTCTGGATGGATTCTGTTTCACATGCATTTAATACTTTGCTTGCCTGTCCAGGTTAGTGGATCAAAATTCTATTATCTGAAGAATGAAGCAGTTATGCTAGAGATGGCCCTCGTTAACTGGACTCTCTCTGAAGTCATGAAAAGGGGCTTTACACCTCTAACAACCCCTGAACTTGTAAGATCCTCTGTTGTTGAAAAATGTGGCTTCCAGCCTCGTGGAGAAAATACCCAGGTTTGTAGTCATTGGGTTTTGGTGGCCTTTTAATCTACTTTAAACATTTTGGTATTATGATTTGGATATTATATGCCTGGTTTGCCATTAGATTCTACCTCACTGATGAATTCATTCTTTTATACCGCTCAAGTGTCTAGGTTCATTGGTGAAAAGCCAATCGAACAGATATTTCATGAATTCTTTTTTCTTCTGGATTGTTCAAATTTCCTGCAATATGATGATTTGGTAATACTTAACAGGTTTACACTGTTGAGGGTAGTGACCAATGTCTGATTGGCACTGCAGAGATTCCTGTAGGAGGAATTCATATGGATTCTATCCTTGCTGAGTCAATGTTGCCTTTGAAGTACGTGGCATTTTCCCATTGCTTCCGTACAGAGGCAGGTGCTGCAGGCACAGCAACAAGGTATTTGTCTGAGCATTATCTAATTTTGTTTGAAGAATCTCCTGTCAAAAATTTATCCCTCCAAGTCTATAAATCATTTTGGATGTATATCAACCTGACATGTGTGCAACTTGACTTTTCATGTCACCCAAATGTTTTTGAGGTAGTTTAAATATTGAATGTCAGCCTCATGTGGTGGCATTCCTACATTCAGAAACCCGACACATGGTCATTCATCATTGTTATCTTCAAACATTGCGGATGTAATATTTTGGGCATCTGTCTTAAACTCTTAGTTTCTATTACAAGTGACAAAATCTATTGCTCGAGATTCTTCTTTCACAATCTCTTGAATTTTTTCTGTATTGGGAAGTCTTTTGAGCCGCTGAAAATGCTCCATTTGTACTATTGATCCTAGTCTTCAAAAGATCAGTCCATTCCTTCAAGATCATTGGAAGTCTTGCGCATGGAAATTAAAATCAATGCCATCCTTCAAAATTTGTTGCATTAAAGTGGTGGAAAAATGGCATTTCTTGGCAGGGGTCTTTATAGAGTTCACCAGTTCAGCAAGGTGGAGATGTTCATTCTATGCCAACCAGAAGAGAGTGAATCTTATCATGAAGAACTTATAAAAATTGAAGAAGACCTCTTCTCTTCATTGGGGTTACATTATAAGTGGGTGCTCCTGCCAATCTCAATTAATTTGTCAGACTATTTTTGTTTCTATCTGTTTTAACATTGGGTTTTTGGGCAGAACTATAGATATGGCTTCAGGAGATTTAGGTGCACCTGCTTACCGAAAATTTGATGTGGAGGCTTGGATGCCTGGTTTAGGACGGTATGGTGAGGTATGGAATCATGTGTTCCACTTCTTTCTCCTCAAGAAATTGTTTCTTGTTGATTTAATGGATTTTGCTTCGCATATGTTTCTGCTTTAATGGTTGTGTCTGCAATTAAGCAATTTTGGAAATTTCTAATTCTCTAACATTAGTATTTACTCCAACAGATATCAAGTGCATCCAATTGTACAGACTATCAAAGTCGCCGACTAGGAATTCGATATCGTCCATCAGAATCATCAACAAATCCTAAAAAGGGTAAAGGCAAACTTGCTCCAACAAAGTTTGTTCACACATTAAATGCAACAGCTTGTGCTATTCCACGGATGATAATATGTTTGTTGGAGAACTACCAACAAAAAGATGGTTCTGTCGTTATCCCTGTGCCACTGAGGCCGTTCATTGGAGGGCTGGAACGTATAGCTCCTAAATTCCCACAGGATGAGTAGATTATTTTGTTTGATTTTCAGTTGGGAACTATATTTGGAGCTAAAATTATTGACAAATTTTTACATTTTAATGCATTTGGCTACAAAGAGAACTGAAAAATGTCAAAATTTGTCATTACAAAAGAATAAGCATTTTTGTCCTGCAGGAAAATGTCTTGCACTGCTTTGCAATTGTTTGCATGTGATGGGGGTGAGTGATGGCGTAGCAATAGCGGGCAGTCACCCCCACTATTTCGCACCGTGAATGTACGGATATTGTAGAATTAAACCAAAACTTGACTTGCTTCACCGCCCAATTTTTTTTTTTTTAAATACATAAAACATCCTGTCGGTTAGTAATAAAAATAACTGATGTTGAAACCAGTGACAAAAATAGATTACTCTTAAAACAATGATAATTTTAATAACTTTTTTTTATATAATCTACGTATGGATACTTCACATTTGATGCTGACTTTAATGTCCAATAAAGTGTTACATACTATAGAAGAAAGTATAATAATAATAGGAAGAAGAAAGTATAATAATAATAGGAAGGAGAATATTGGTGGGAAAGGAAGCTAGAGTGTATAACTTATTTTGTAACAGAATTGATAACTGTTATGTTTGACTTTAGAGAAAGTAGTTACTGAGTTGAGATATAAATTCTCAAATAAGATAATCTTGTAGATCCATTCAAGAATTACCAAAAAAATAATAATTCTCAATTCTCTCTCTCTCTCTCTTCTCTAATTTTCCCTACTTTTCTTATAATTCTCTGTTAGGATTCCTTAACCCTAACATTTGGTATCAGAGCAATCAGATCTAAGAATCAGTGGGTAATTGGTTCCTGGAAGTCGGAAATATGACCAGATCAGTTGTAGTGACTCCTGAGATGGTGAAGATTGTTGAGCTGGAAGAACAAGTGAGGAATTTGCAAGAAGTTTTTCGAAACCTATAAGAAGTGGCTTTAAGAACTGCTGGAGATCTGAAGGAATTTAAAGAAGATATGATGAAGAAAACTAAGGGTCAGAATGTTATCTTGGAAGAATTGCAAGCCTACATGAGTGCTGGAAGGAGTAAGGAAGTTAGTAATTCTGGGGAAGGTGGAAGTAGATCTGAAAATGTTGGATTTCAGTCAATTTTGGGAAATGGGATGGGTTTATTACCTAACCCTATAAGGATCTAGAATTTACACAATATAGGTAACTATAATAACCTTGGAAAATTTTCTTTTATGGAAGGTACGCCATAGATTTTGCCCAAAATAGAGTTGGTTACTTTTGATGGGAAAGAACCTAGGGCTTGGTTGAGAAGGTGTGAAAAATATTTTGAGATCTATAAGGTTCCTATTGATCAAAAGGTACCAATAGCGAGCCTGTTTTTGGTGGATAGGGCTGATGCATGGTTCCATAATTGGAATAGGGGTGGAGTACATTCTTGGGAAGAATTTGAGAAGGGAATTTGCAGCAGATTTGGGGATGAAGGGCTAGAGGATTTAGTAGAGGGTTTTATAAAACTAAGGCAGGAGGGATCTTTAGAGGAATATCAAGATGAATTTGAGGAATTACGAATAAGAATTGAGAGATTAATGCCTGAATTAGGTGAATCTTATTTTCTGTTTGCTTTTATGGGGGGTTTAAAGGATGAAATTAGGATGGTTGTTAGAATGATGAAACCTGTTTCCTTATCTCAGGCTATAGAAGTAGCTAGGCTTCAAGAACAATTGTTGGAAGTCAATAAAAAACCTAAGAATACAAGCAATTTTTCCAAACCTTTTAGAAGTCAATCTACTGTCCCTTTAACTCCATATCAGACTAATTACCTAAACCAATATGCCAAGCCATATCAGACCTATCAAAACCCTCCAAGACCACCAAATTTTGGCAAACCTAGCCCTACAATAATTAAAACTCAGTCCAGTACCAACTCACCCAATCCACTACCTATTTCTACTTTATCTTCAGTATATAAACCAACAAATTCTTTTTCAAACCCTATTAAGAATCAGCCTAAACCATGTTACAGATGTGGGGACAAGTATTTTCCAGGGCATCAATGTAAGCAGAAATCATTAAATGCAATTTGTGCCGTGGAGAAGGATCATGATGGAGGTGAAGAGGAGTGGTTTGAAGCAGGAATGGAGATGGAGGAAAGGGAAAATATGGAAGACAATACTCTGTCAGTGCATGCACTGGAAGGTAGTCATGGCATTGATACAATAAGGATGTTGGAGCTTCATAAAAATAGGCAATTGGTGATATTAATTGACAGTGGTAGTACCACCAGTTTCCTTGACAAAAGAATAGCTAAAGAATTGAAATTGGAGTTGGTTTCAACACTATACACTGCTATTACAATGGTAGATGGGAGGAAGTTAGGGTGTGATTTACAATGTCAGCAATTTAAATGGAAAATGGACAATAATGAGTTTAATTTTGATTTCAAGATTATAGAATTAGGGGGTTTGGATATGATATTGGGAGTGGATTGGTTAAAGAAGCATAATCCAGTACTATTTGACTTTGAGGCATCAACAATTACTATTACTGTGGAAGGAAGATCAGTAGTTTTGCATGGCATTGGAGAGGGTAAGCTGCAGTTTGGGCTTTGGTATTTTGCCAATATATTGAGGAAAGATGGTAAGGATTTTCAGACTCTTTT
The DNA here is from genome assembly GCF_030052815.1 of Hevea brasiliensis. Taxonomy (NCBI): domain Eukaryota; kingdom Viridiplantae; phylum Streptophyta; class Magnoliopsida; order Malpighiales; family Euphorbiaceae; genus Hevea; species Hevea brasiliensis. The sequence continues at coordinate 8,376,936 of NC_079504.1, read as the reverse complement.
GTTCTGTGTTATGCATTCTGACCACTCCTTGCTATCAGCTACTTCCAATTTTGGGTGTGATGAGAGACTGCAACAATTACTCCAGAAATATAGTGGCATTTTTTAAGAGCCTCAAGGGTTACCACCTTTTAGAAGTCACAATCATGCTACTCCTCTACAGCATGATGCTCAGCCTTTTAATATTAGGCCTTACAGATACCCCCATTACCAGAAGACAGAGATTGAAACATTGATAAAAGATATGCTCTCCTCTTCTATCATTCAACCTAGCACTAGCCCCTATTCTTCTCCTGTTCTTTTAGTGAGGAAGAAAGATGGGACATGGAGATTTTGTGTTGACTATAGGAGACTTAATGACTTGACAGTTAAGGATAAGTTTCCAATCCCTATTATTGATGATTTGCTAGATGAATTGCATGGGGCCATGATCTTTTCTAAGATAGATAGATTTGAGGGCTGGTTACCATCAAATAAGGATGAAGGAGGATGATATTCCTAAGACTGCTTTTAGGACACACCATGAGCATTTTGAATTTAAAGTGATGCCTTTGGGCTCACAATGCCCCTGCTACATTTCAGGCCTTAATGAATCACATTTTCCAACCTTTCTTAAGAAAATTTGTACTGGTATTTTTTGATGATATCTTGGTTTATAGTAGGGATATGAAGAGTCATTTGGAGCATTTGGGACAAGTGTTTGAGGTGCTACAGGCCTAACATCTTTTTGCTAAACAATCTAAATGTTTCTTTGGGCAAACTAAAATTGAATATCTTGGGCATATCATCTCAAGACAGGGGGTTGCTACTGATCCAAAAAAGGTTGCTGCTATGGTAAACTGGCCTGTTCCTACTTCAGTCAAGGATCTCAGGAGTTTTTTGGGACTTACAGGCTATTATAGGAAATTTATCAAAAATTATGGGGTTATTTGTCAGCCTCTAACTGATCTATTAAAGAAGGATTCATTTCACTGGAATGCTATTGCTCAAAAGGCTTTTGAGAAGCTTAGGGAATTAATGTCTACAGCTCCAGTTTTAGCTCTGCCAGATTTTTCTAAGCCATTTGTAATTGAGACAGATGCTAGTAATTAGGGAATGGTAACGGTGTTGCAACAACAAGGGCATCCTATTGCCTTCATTTCTAAGGCTTTTGGGCCTAAGAGTGAGGCTTTATCTGTGTATGAGAAGGAATTGCTAGCTATCACTTTTGCAGTGAGTAAATGGAGACATTACCTAGAACAGGGTCAGTTCTTTATTAAAACTGATCATGAAAGTATAAAATACTTACTTGAGCAGAGGTTACATACTAATTTGCAATAGAAGGGTATTTCTAAATTGTTGGGGTTGAACTATAAGATACTGTATAGGAAGGGAATTGAAAATAAAGTGGCAAATGGGTTGTCAAGGAGGCTTGCAGATTTCCATTCTTGTGTTATTCAATCTGTGGTAGTTATTGCTTGGATGCAGCAATTGGTGGAAAGTTATGAGGGGATGATAAAGTCAGAGAGTTAATTCAGAAGCTCTCTTTGGACCCTAATGCTGTTGCAGGCTATCAGTTGAAGAATGGTGTCCTATATTACAACCATAGGCTGTATGTAGGGAATTCTACAACTTTGAAGCATACCTTATTGCAAACTTATCACAATTCTATTGTGGGAGGCCATTTAGGGGTTAATGTCACTTATTTGAGATTGAAGAGGTATTTCTTTTGGCTTGGTATGTTGAAAGAAGTGATGGAATGGGTAAAGTCTTGTGATGTATGTGCAAAATGTAAGGGTGAAACATGCCCTTATCTAGGGAAGTTGCAGCCTCTTCCCATTCCTTCCCAAGCTTGGCAAGAAATTTCTATGGATTTTATTGAGGGTCTCCCAAAGTCAAGAGGTAAAGAAACTATTCTGGTAGTAGTTTGTAGATTGACAAAGGTGGCACACTTTATCTCTCTGTCCCATCCTTATACAGCAGCATCAGTAGCTCATGTTTTTCTGGATACTGTCTTTAAACTTCATGGGGTTCCTCAAGTAATTACTTCAGACAGAGATAAAGTCTTCACAAGTCTGTTTTGGCAGGAATTATTCAAATGTTTGGGGGTTAAATTGGCTATGAGTTTAGCTTATCACCCTCAATCAGATGGTCAAACTGAAAGGGTGAATCAGTGTATTGAAGCCTATTTAAGATGCATGGTTCACTGGAAACCTGCAACATGGGTGGACTGGTTATCCCTAGCAGAGTGGTGGTATAATTCTTCATTCCATAGTGCCATCAGAATGTCACCTTTTGAGGCTCTATATGGGTATGCCCCTCAATTCTTGTCTATGTTGTGATACCCCTTACCCGTCTACAGTGTAGCCGAGCAAGTTATGCCACTCAGTGTGCCGGAGCACCAATTTATGTTTCTATTGCAATTTATCCCTTTATAATTCATTTATTTTCAATTTTGATAAATCTGAATTTATCCGCAAATTTTATAGAAAATCCGGCAGAGTGCCGGCTGTAAATTGGAAAAACAGTTCTTCTGAATCTGTTTAAAAACACTTCCAAAATAATTTCCAAATCCAAACTCCATTATACACATTCAAGTCAATCTCAAAATCTCAATCTCAAATCACAATACTATTTTCAAAACCTTTCTGTTCACTTCATCACTTGAAGCATATTCACAAATAATTCTCAACATTTCATTTATCAACATACATAATACAGAAAATCTCAATAATATGAAATTTCATATGTTTACATTAATACATAATTATAGGAGTTTATAGTTACAATCCAAACTAATATAAAATGCAAAAATACAAAAGGGCCACCTATAGTTCTAATGTCCTACCATATGCAGTGCAGATGTGAGGTGAGTCTGGACCCCGGATGCAGCTCTGAGGACTCACCCCTTCTGATGTCTGCTGGGCTCCCCAGCTAGGTCTCCAGTACCTGCGCGTGGCAAAAGCGACGCGCTAAGCAATTCTGCTTAGTGGTGACAATCTAAAATAAAATAAAATAGAATAAAATAATTATGCAGAGTGTATGATTTCATTTTTTTGGGTAGACTTAATTTCTGGTATTGTTTGTAGTATTATTCACTTAAAATTTAATACGGTTTATTATCATTGCCCGAGTAACCCATACTAGTTGACTGGACTGGATAAACGGGTAAACCGGCACTGGGCACTAAGTACCTCAGACCATCATACCATCGGTCACATTGTGTCTCCCGGTGTGCAACAGAATAGCTAATAAGCTGTAATAATTATCAGGGTCAAAACCCAAGCATATCAACTCAAATAACATAGCCAAAGGCTATTATTTCACAGAATGGCATGGGAAAGCCATGAAACACAGAATGGCATGAAGCCATATGCAGTACTGCTAACAGAACCCTATTGGCATGCCAAGCTATCCAAACCAATCTTGCTAGGTATACTAGGGCATATTACATTTTTAAGTTTTACAATTTTTGAATTTCAAGTTTTTGTGTTACTATTCACTTCATTAGTCAACCAAAATGTTGACTTTTGCATAGACAATAGGTAAATTGGTTTTAATACTTCCAACATGCCACATTTTGCATTCAAAATTTGTTGGTATTGGTTGCCAATACCATTTCTAAGTTTAAAGTTAATTGAGCAGAATTTTCAATTTTTATACCTTATATTTACTGTTCCATTAGTCATTTTTTCAGTGGGAATTTGGCAAAATGATCAACATGAAAGTTGTTCCTTATTTTGTCTAGTTGAATTTCCTTTTTTGAATCACTCCATTTGGAGTTTTGTAGCTCAAGTTATGGTCCAAAAACCACAACTGGCCGGATTGAAATTTTTCTGGGCTGACCATATCTACAGTGCAGTGAATAGTGATTGAAACTCACTTGTTGGATAGGTTCTGGTCATAATTTGGGGTAGGTTTCTTCATAAAAGTTGTTGGTCTATATCTTAGCTTGTTGCTGGTAAAATTTCAGGTCAATTGGACCTTTCTACATTGAGTATCACTGTTCATTTGGTCATTCTGCAGAATCAGACTGCAGGTCACTGACTGCAACTCACTTTTTAGATAGGTTCTGGTCAAAATTTGGGGTAGGTTTCTTCATGAAAGTTGTTGGTCTATATCTCATCTTATTGATGGTAAAATTGCAGGTCAATTGGACCCTTCTACATTGAGTTATGGCCAAATGAACAATCACTGTTCATTTGGTCATTCTGCAAAATCAGACTGCAGGTCACCCGGATTAAGGCAAGCTTTTGGTCCACTTGGTTTGGTTTTATGGGCATGGTTTCTTCACCAAAGTTGTGCCATTATGTGTCTAGTTTTATTTCCAATTAGCCTTGCACCAATTGAACCTCTACAATTCAAGTTATGGCTGCCCAAACCTGCTGGACTCATGTCCAATTCTACAGGTCACCATGGGCAGCCACACCAACTGCCATTCCCACTAATAAAACCACATCATTTCTTGTTTACACATAATCAGATGGTCACTAATTGACCATTAAAACTCACTTTCATCACTACATGATCAAAGTCCCATTTTTCCACCCCAAACCCTAACCCTAACATCTCAAACATTACCCCACATGCATTTTCACTTCATTTCATCAATCCACTTAGTAAATACATGTTATGGGCAGCCATGATAGTCTTTCAATTTCATTAAACTCAACACAATCAAACCCTAACCATGGCTACCAAAAATCTAGGGTTTCCATCTAAATGGTATTCAACAATTTTTTTTCTTTGCAATTTACACATATTCAAAGTTCTTAACATGAATTTAAAGAAAATTTCATGGTTAGGTCACTAACCTTAAAGGAGTGAGCTTTCCAATTAGCTAAAGTTCTTCCTTTCCTTTTCTTTTTGCTCCCAAACGGATCACCAAGATGATAGAACAATTTTTTGTGTTGGGAAATTTAGGTTTTAATGGATGAAAACCCAAGAAATCAAGCTTGGGTAAAACTTGGCTATGGAGGGCTATGGTGGGAGAGGTTTTTACGTTAAGGAGAAGAAGAGAGAGGAGGTCTGATTTGTCTTCTTCATTTTCTGCCCATTTAGTCTCTTTTATATACCTTGGTGACATCTGTCAACACTTGATTGGATTGGAGACTTTTAATGACATCCTTATGATGTCATAATTTCAATTTCTTTCATTTTTCCATCCTTTTCTTGTCCAATTAATTTCAATTAAAATTTTAACAATATTTAATCATTTTTTTATGTTATATAAATTATTTATTTAACTGGATAAGTTGGCCAAAAAATTATCTCTGAAGACGAAATGACCAAAATGCCCTCCATTTGGCTTAAAGGGCCAAAATTGTCTTTACCGATTGAAAAATTTTTTTAAGTATTTTCTTGGCATTCTAATGTCATAAGAACCTCAATGACCCTTCTCTGGGGTCCCAAGAATTATTTTATAATTTTTTCTAAATTTTTTTAATTAATTTTTTTTATTAATTATTTGAGTTAATTTTTGGTTCCTCACTTTAGTTTAAATATTTTTCCGAACGTTCTAGCTGTCCGGACCGACACTGGTCACCGGAACAATAGATTGTATGGACTAGCTACAATGAGGATGTTACATATGTTTCCTTTTGATGGTGTGAAGGTAGGAGCTGTAAATACCTTCATCCATGAGCTTAGTTCTCTTCTCCAGGCCAATTTGCAACAGGCTCAGAACAGGATGAAGCAGCAAGCTGACAAGGGCAGATCTGAAAGGGAATTTTCTGTTGGAGATTGGGTGTATCTGAGATTGCAACCTTATAGGCAAACCTCAGTAGCACTGAGGCAGAATTTGAAATTATCTACTAAGTTTTATGGGCCATTTCAAGTAATTGCTAGAATGGGCAAGGTGGCTTACAAGTTACAATTGCCATCTTCTTCTACAATTCATCTCGTTTTTCATGTTTCAATGTTGAAAAGAACGATTGGTGAGGGCATCACTTCAATTTCTGAATTGTCTATTCTGCAAGAAGATCAGTTTGTAGTTTTTCCTGAGAAGGTATTACAGACCAGAGTGGTTTCCAGGGGAGATCAGAATGTGGAACAAGGACTTATTAAGTGGTTTCAATTGCCTAAAGAGGATGCCACCTGGGAGGATAGAAGTTTTATCACTGCTCAATTTCCAGAACAGCCACTTTCTTGGGAACAAGAAAGTGCTGAAGGAAGGGGTATTATTACATACTATAGAAGAAAGTATAATAGTAATAGGAAGGGGAATATTGGCGGGAAAGGAAGCTAGAGTGTATAACTGATTCTGTAACAGAATTGGTAACGGCTATGTTTGACTTTAGAGAAAGTAGTTACTGAGTTGAGATATAAATTCTCAAACAAGCTAAGTTTGTAGATCCATTCAAGAATTACCAAAGAAATAATAATTCTCAATTCTCTCTCAACTATCTCTCTCTCTCTCTCTCTCTCTTCTCTAATTTTCCCTACTTCTCTTATAATTCTCTGTTAGGGTTCCTTAACCCTAACATAAGCTTTTTAGAACTTATGTTATTTGATAAATTTCAACTTGTTAAATGTCTGCTGCATGTTACTCAACCTCCCTTGATGACAAGGCAGGCATTTCGTTCCAAGGATTTAGGCATAAGTGTACTAGTCTCTTTAACTTTGAGGTGTGCTTGACTTAGAAAATTGGAGTTTTCTTCCGTCGAGTTAACTGTGCTTCAACGAATTAAACAGCAAGAAAGTTTCCCTCCATTTCTATGTCTTGGAAAAAGATGAATTTTGCACTGCCAGTGGTGGAAAATTAATCAATAGTAGATGATAAAAATATCACATTGGTCCCATCAATTTAGAAGCAAATTTTCAATCTTCTTATGCAAAATGTAACATAGCTGAGTAATGACGTGGTTGCTAAAGGATAGTTATCAACTAGTAAATCACAGCATAATATTACATGGATCCATGCTTTGCTCTACACAGGACCATCGTTTTAACCTCTGCTAAAAAATCTCGAGAAATCATAACTTTTGAATTGTTATAGCTGCTGGTTCTTTAAAAATGCTTTTCTTCCTCTATAATTTGAGTTTGGTCACATCAATTTTTTGGACAGGGTATGTGTATGCTTCATAGTTGATCTGTTGGCCCAAGCAACTTAATTTGGTGAGAGTGGTTATCAGATCAACCTGAAAAAGATTCAATTCCCAAACTCCAATAAGAATACAAAAATGCAATATAGAGATGTGATAGCGGATCAAGTTGAGTTGAAACACTGGCCTCATAATCTGTTTGAGACACTGTTTCTCGGCTGCGTTGGTACTTCTGAACCCATGGTAAAACTTCCGTATCAGTAGCAAGTAGGGCCTCAGTAGCTGCTTGATCAGGACCTAAGAATGCAGACATAACGGCTAGCTGGCCAATTATAGAAGGAGAGAACTAGATTATTGAACTATAATATGCAATTTCTACTTGGAATTATTAACGCACAAAAGCCTAAAGGGGCAACCGCTGAGGTAAAGAAGAAAAGAAGATACCTGGCGAGGACCATAGCCAATAGCTTTGAACTTGTCTTTCATTTCCTGTACAGTTGCTTTCTCCCACTGGGGAATCCTTCCCTCTGGATCTGGCTCTTGGGTATCCGTCCGTCCAAATTGTTTATCAAACAAGCCCCACTGTTTCAACAAGATTTTCATGCATAACATCTTTTTGCTATATCATATCTACATTTTGAGAAATTCTATGTTCTTATATGAAGTACACCAATAAACACACTCGCAGAGTTAAAAAAAAAAAAGACAAATAGAGAGAGAAACACAAACACAATAATTGTGCCTAAATCCATAGACAATTTGTCTGGCTTTTCACTATTGAATAAGAGAATATTAAAACCTTATTTATATAGATTCTCTAGGGTTAATCATTGTACGAATTTTTATATAGACCATGATCATGAAGCTTCTCCCTTTCACTAGAGGCCATTGGTGAACTATAAATTCTTCTCCAACAAATATGAGCTATAACTCAACGTTTAAAAAAAAAAAAATTGAGGCCACTGTTTCAGGTAAAGTTTAATAAGCAGCTAAATGAAAGGGATAATTGCTCAAATATATCATAAATCCAGGTGCTGATCAATTAAGTGCATTACAAGGCAACCAAACTAGAAAGACTAACCTGCCCGTTAGAACCATATGCAGCGTATAATAAGTTCCCTTTCTCTTCATTACCACCACACTTGCGAATGGCAGAAGCTAGAAACGTATACTTAATCGCACTTTGTGCTACACAGAATGAAGAACATTGAGTGAGGGCCCTTCCCTGTTGATAAATCATATTCTATTTGTCCGCATACTTTAGCTCATTCAAGAAATGGCCATTATATGCAGTATAGTTCAAACTAGGTAGTAACCTGCATATTGTATAAGATCTGCGTACGAGATCGGTCCACCCTTGGAATATGAATCTATCTCTTTCTTTGCTTCCTCTAATAAATCAAGAACCGTGGAGAGTGCCTTGTTTTCAGGTCTGCTTATCTCTGAGCTTCAGGCAGTAAAAATAGAAGGAAGAAAAAAATTAAGATAGCAGTTCAGCGAGGAGGCAAATAGTTCATCAAATGGCAAAAACAATCAAAAATCCAAGAAACAATAATTAGTTGTAGATAGGTGATAAATAAAAAATATAGGCATGTCGCTAATGTGCTTCAAAAAGCTATAAAACCAGGAAGACTTAAAATCCCATATCATCATATATTTACAGCCACAGCGCTTCTTTTTTTTTTTTTTTTTTTTTTTGATAAATAGCAACAGGGCTTCTTTCTAAAGAATTTTCTATGTTAATTCTTCATAGATATTGTCCTTGAGGTTTGAGGTTTTGTTGACAGCAAGTTTGCATGGACCAAATGTTATCGTAACATGGCTGAAGGCAAAGAATTAAATTTCATATTTCAATTAATTATGGTAGACTATAATGGTTATGAGATTCATGCATATTTCATATAGGGGATACCTGAAACGTACGGAACCATTTGGGCCTCCAGATTTTGTAGCCTACAAACTTAATCAGAAAGAGATCAGTATATTTGTTTCCATTTTTCCCATTCAAAAATCTGACGTGACTATGTAAAGGAGTTCCATAACATCCAGATAACATTTTCACAGGTAAGGTTTGTGGTCTGACCTTATCATAAGTCATGGCATCATTCAGTGCCAGAGTTAGAATTGATGGAACAACTTCGGGTTTTCCCTGCAATGAATATAGATTGACAAGTGATAACAACACAACAAAAACAATGCAGGATGGCATATATATGTTCTTGGTAAAGAACTTGACAGCTGATTGTGATGAAAAACATTAATGCATCACGGTTAGATTTACCTTTATAGCTGTGTAAAGGGTCTCCTTAACACTTGCTGTGAGAAAGAAAAAACTTCAATTCAGCAGATACTAGCAAGTTCTAGTATGGAATTTTTCTTTTACAGAGTTCAAGAGGACTTACACTGAAACTCAGAACGTTGTCTGCGTTGGATCAAATCAGCAGCGCTAGCCATTTCAACAAATGATCCTGAGATTGCTATTAATTCCTAAGATAACATCAAAACTGGTAGAAACTCATCATCACATCATTCGAAATCACAGATTATCATATCTCGAAATGCCTAATTCAAATTTTCCTTTCAAATAATATAGCACATATTTTTCACATTCGCAACTAAAAGTATGCATTCAGCGACCACTTCAGGTTTTCTCTTACCATGCTAATGGCAGCTCCAAAGCATTTCAAAACGTCTCTTCGCCGGAAAACATTATCGCCACCAGTGACATCAGTTTCAATTTTATTGCAGCGTATAGGAACCTGTTGATTTGAAGTGCAAAAACAAAAACAAATGCTGGTTTACGCTTACAATGCTATGCCTATATACAAACTACCATTTTCTATGTAAACGAAAACGAAGATATGAGTGAACTTACAGCACGAGGAGAAGGGTATATGTGAGTGCCAGTATTGGAGTTGCTTAGAGGAGAGAGATGAACCAGAGAAGGGAGAGTTGAGAGGAAGGAAACCCCCATAGTTGCCTCAGCTCCGCCCTCCGTTCTTCACAACTTGAAAAAGAAAACAGAAACAACGAGAAGAGGGAAGAGGATATAACAGGGGCTTACGTGGCAATACGAGTGGAGATTGTGCATGTTTGTTTCATGAGAAGCGAGATATCCTATCGTTTTATAGAAGCGATCTCGAATTACGATAGTGACTCACCAACCCACCCACCCACCCACCCACCCATTCAGGGATTGGAAATGGATAATAATCCCGATTGATTAATCCGTTCTGGTGAGAATTCTGATCGTATATCCATGCCATATTGTGGAAAGGTTTGCAACGCCTCCAAACACACACTATCTCAACTCTTTTTTAATAACATTAGCAAGCTTCTTATTTCCCTTTTTCAAAGGGTAGGTTATACATTTTGAGTTGAAGTGAAATTCAATCTCAAATTTCTTGAATAAACTACCTAACTATTAGCTAGCTTGCTGATTCTCATACCGTATTAAAGATACAATGCAGCAACAGGAACAGAAATTCTTGATCATTTAAGTCCAGGGCAGATTCCCCTACATTTTTATGCGAGGAGGAAAGGCAAGTAATTTTTTCATTTTATTGCATTGAATGACCATCAATAGAATAGATACATCAAAAAAGAATTAAAAAAAATAAAGTGGGGAAAAAGAAGAAACATCATTTCTGAGATTAGCAGTAACACAAGCATCGCATCCCCAATGAAATCCCAAACGCCAGTAAATGAAATTTTTGCCAGTAATGTCCAAGCACTTGCAATATTCCTTGATAGAAGCAAGTCCTGTTTACAGGTATTCCCCATTCCTCCTTGCAGCCAACTGCATTCTGCAAATAATCTTTCATCTAAATCTCCAATATTTCATCCCTTCATCTAAACTCAAGGTTACAGAATCTGCATCCCTAACTCTTAATGGCACAACCAGTTTGTAAAAGCTTCTACAGATGCTGACTCGTCAAACTGTCAGTATCCTGCCATCACAGGGACTTTTTCCCAAAGGGAATTATTCTTCCGCACCCAAACTATTTGATCACGAGAGAGATGTTCAGATTCGGTGAATGCCTCTGACACAAACAATCAGGCAAGGGATTTACATAAAAGGCTTCTTCAGAACGAAACCTATCCATGCCCTTTGTTCCTGAGATGGGACCTTTTCTCCTCCTTGGTGATCCTTGCCTGTGCAACCAATATAGAAAAGAAGTCGGACTTTGGAAATTTGTGATTCAACAAATTTATAAATTGGTAAAATAGAAAAGCAAGCTCTTCAATCTTCATAATTTCATACTCCCATAGCACTTATGAATTCTATATGATAAATGTTGAATAACTATGAGTGGCCCTGGAAGATACCCTGAAATCTAACTTGTTGAGCAAAACTCTCTCTCGCCTATCATTGGCCCTGAGGGTTATGGCACAGTTGCAATTACTAGCCCTCCAACAAATGAAGGTCACAGAATTCAAGTGCTCGGTAGGTCATTGGTTAATGAAAGTTAATTAAACAAAAGAAGAAGAAAATGGAAAATGAGCTCTTCATAACTTCTTACTCCCACAGCAATTTTTGAGTCTACATAATATATGTTGAATAACCATGACCATGGCCCTGGAAAATACCCAGAAATCCAACTTATTGAGCAAAACTCTCTCCCACCTATCATCGGCCTTGTGGGCTGTGCCAAGGAAGCACAAAGGAATTGAGAAAAACTCTCTCACACCTACCATTGGCCTTGTGGGCTGTGCCAAGGAAGGACAAGGAATTAAGCAAACCTCTCTCTTGCCTACCACTGGCCTTGTAGAATGTGCAAAGGAAGGACAAGGAATTCCCATACTGAATAGGTTAGAAGAAGAAGAAGAAGAAGAAAACTCTTTCCTGCCTACCATTGGCCTTGTGGGTTGTGGCACAATGGTACTTAGTAGGTTAGAAGAAGAATTCAAGTACTATGTAAGGAAAAAGAACTAATAGCAGTAGTAGGTAGGTAGGTTAGAAGAGAAGAAAACTCTCCCCCACCTACCATTGGCTTTGTGGTTGTGGCATGGTGGTGTTTACTAGCACAGTGGAATTCAAGTACTGATAGGGAAGAAGATCTATTCCAACCTAAGGCCTCCATCCAACCAACATCTAAAAACTTGACACTAGATCACAGTAAATAACAGATTGCTAATGAAATACAAAATAACCTAATTCAGAACCAAAAAGTTTGTCCTGGTTCAAAATAAAAACAATTGACCATGTTAAATTTCAACACGCACAATTTTCTAATCTGAACTATTAATGTCAGTCACTGCATACTACCCAAAGAACCAGAAGCTCACTCATGTTATTATTGTAAAATACACAAAATGCATACCGTCTTTTGTGGATTTCAATGATATTCTTTGATAAACTTTCACCTTCTTTCAGTTTTCCCCGTTCAATTTTGTCAAACAAACGAACAAGTTGTTTCCTGATGGGCAAACAGATGATATTCAGCAACAACTCGAACCATAGTAACTGCTGGAAATAAACTCGATAAGAAGACTTTAAAATATGGGAGAAAAAAAGGGAAATTCTCATACCTATCAGGAGAAATTGTTTTTCTATGTCCCAGAAAACGACGGTGACCTTCCACTGCCCTTGCCATGTTTCCAGAGTATGATGGAATAAACACATCACTTTCAATGGAAACAATATAGTCGAGCGCAGCCATTTGAGATGCATGATTAGTAAATGGTTCAAGCTCCTCAGCAGAAGCCAATTTTTCCTGCAAAATGATCAGCAGGAAAAATTGATCAGCAGATGTTAATTAAATTGCTAGTCATCAAACCATTTCCTTCTTAAAATGTAACAGCTAAATGTACAAAAAGGATCCATGCAGGGGCCCAACAAGTTTGAGATAGACTTGGTCGATTGAGTCAACATGTAGCATTTCTCACCCATCTCCACCCAAAAGTCAAAACAATATGTGTCATCACATATGAGCCAAATAATTATTTGAACATAGAAAAACAAGAAAATATATAAAGTTACCTACATGTGCATACCTTGCTCATTAAAATGGGATAGCGGGATTGCAGGTCGACCATGTGAGAATCACCTCCATATATCTCTCCTGCGGCAATGTATATTGGGGTGTTTGAGGGGTATCCCAGTGCAGTGAGAAACATAGCAACCTCTTTTGGAATTAGAGGGCAATAACCTTTGGATCTCTGCTCCCTAGAATCAATCTGCTTTACTTTCCAGTATGCAGTTTCTTCTCTGCAAGTAACAGATAAAGTTAAATATCTAAAAAGCCTGAATATTGAATTCTCTGTAGCAGAACATAAGGCATAAATATATAGTACCTGATCTTCTTCAATTCATCAGCTTCAGCACTAGATAAACCATGTGTACATCCACTAAAGGCAAGCATGTCCTTTTCATATCGCAAATGTAAAGCAATGTATGGACCATATAACCTCATCCGCTCCACCAACATCTAAAACACAAATGTAACTAAAATATTATTGACAGCAGTAGCAGAAGCTGTGAGAAATAGTCACTCCAGTGTCTAGAATCAACATAAGCAAATTAGTTCTTTACTTTTCCCATCTCTTCAATTCGAGGTGCAAAACGGAGGGCTTGATAACAAGCACGGCAACGCAGCTTCTGAATATCTGGAGGGAGATTGTTGTTTGCCAGGCGAGAGTCAGACTTAGCAGCTCGAATAACCTGCCAGAAAATTAATGATGAAATATTACATTCAGAAATACCCTAGGAATCAGAAAACAAAAGGAAATGAAACATTCAACACATATACCTGATAATCTTCCCACATGCTTGCTATCTCCCCTTCGTAGTAGTCCATACCAGACCAGCTTCTAAAATGCTTAACTATTTTAGAAACACTAGACATTTCCTTAGGCAGCCTTTTTATGACTTTTACATCACTGGCTAGAGCATTGATAAAATGATCTTCATCAAAAACATCCGAAAAGTTGCTGCAGACCAAACACTAAACAAATTATGGCACCACGAATAACTGAGCCACATTGATAATATAAAATTTTCATAGAATAGAAATTACCTGGTGTCTTGCCAAAATGACCTTTTGTCCAATTCAGGAACAACAAGAGTGGCATTTATTATTCGGGCAACAGCTACCATATCACAAATCTGCAATTCAACAATGACACTGCTCTAATGCTCAAATAGAAATAACAGAATATTATATAATTTCGTTAACTAATAATCAATCAAAACATCCAAATAGACATTAATAAATTAAAATTTTCATTTTCACATTAATATTAAAAGATAAAATGAACCAAAACAAATCAGACAAAAGCATAAGACTTGAATCAGTATTGCGATGGGTACGATAACTGAGGAAAGATTCTCTTAATGATGAAGGATGCTGCATGAGACTCACTAAAGGCAACATAGAACCATAATAACAGCTTCTTTATCTTAAAAGAACATAAGATGAATTACAAATTTAAACAGACCCAACAATTATCACTCTAGAAGATTTAAACAACTAGAAATTTTTTTGGCTTAATAAATCTGCAGCTGGCAAGGATAGTAACAAGTATCAATATATAATTTCACGTGAAAAGAAAATAAATGCAGACCCCAGCTCGCATCTGGTTGAGCCCACCATTTGTATGAACTAGAAGGTAACCTTCTGACTCCCCAGGTGCTGAGAGACAATAGAAAATTGGAAAAAATCAGTGTATAAAGATTCAGCAGAACAAAAAAGATTTGAATTTGCAACAGAACTCACATGTATAGTTAGGACCAGGCTCTACACATGGCCAATAATCACGATTTGCTGGAGGCTTCCATAGCTTGGAATCCAAATTCCCCCTAGCACCATCCAACTGTCAAGTCTAAAGGAGTGAAAACATGAAAGATGCATGACTGCTTTGTATCAAAACATAAACCTAGATCTATGGTACTCTAAGCGCAGGCCTCCATATGTAGTAAAATGGCAGTGATAGACTGATAGAGAAAAGGTAATAAGAAGTAGAACTATTTCCTTTGTTGTCAGCATTGCCTTTGTTTTCTTAGTCATTTAATAATAATAATAATAATAATAACTCTACACTGTACATAGAAATCAACTGAAAGATGCAAAAGTAGAAGGATGTAAAGACCTTGTGAGAAGGAAGAGGTGGTTTGGACAAATGGGGTGGAGTTTGCTCTCTGCTCCAGCTTTGTTCTTGCTCAATGCCCAATCTTGAGTATTTATTGACATCAAGCTGCTAAAAAAATTGTCAAATGGGAAAAATTAAATGCACAAATTCAAGAAAAAAAAAAAAAAAAGATAAGCAAAATTAAAGAGGGAGGGGAAAAACAAAAATTCCATATTAACACAGCCCCAAAGACCAGACCAAAATATACTGATGAAATGAAATCCTACCAGTGAAATAAAAATAAAAAAAAAGAAAAAGAATAACGGAAAATGTGAATAAAACTTAACAGGAAGAACTGAAAGGCAAAATAATAAATGACAACAACATGTGAAAGCTAATTGTTCTTTTCTTCAATAAAAAGAATTGTTAACAAATTCAAGAGTCAAAAATAAAAAAAAGAAATAAAATGAATAAACCTCTAAAACCGTAGCAAAAAAAAAAATCTTTAAAAAAAGAAAATTCAGGCACAATGAATCAAGCGGCGGAAACAAGAAACAGGTTTAAGTTTCTGAAGCAAGACACAGAATAAACCCTAATCTAAATTCTTTAGAATAAGAGAATAAAAGAGGAGCGGGAGAAAACAATTACATACCTGAGTGGTAGTAGTGGGGAGCTTGTACGGATCAGGTAAGTCAGGAGCTCTGGAGGAAGAGAATACCTGCACATGTACAGAGAGCAAAGCCGTCATCGTTATTACGCATATAGCACACGTTAGAAACTTCCGCAAAACCAGCACCGCCCTCCATCTCCGCTTCCGCATCTTTTTCACTTTCCGGCTTCTCTCAAACCAAGACACTATAAAACACTACGAAATGGGAGGTAGCCATCCAAGATAAAAGCCGGATCGCTGCAAAGAAATTTATCTCTCCGTTTCGTTCTATGCTCCGGCGAGAAAGAGAGAGGGAAAAAGGGTCGGCAAATTTGTTTTCTTGTTTTCGGATTTTCTTGGCCTTGCCACTTCAGCTTGGGTTTCGGTTTAGCTGTAAAACAAGAGAAGAAAAGATATATAGAGAGGGAAGGAAAAGAGGTCGCAATGGAATTAGATTAAGGTTTTTTTAATTAAGATTAATTTTAATTTTTTAATTTGTGTGATTAAGGATTTAACGTATGCTTTAATAACCGTAGTTTTCATAAGTATGGTAATTTTTTAAATATCCAATACACTGGAGGGTTTCCACACTCCCGGAAACTGGATTATCTCTAATGACTTTCTGAAAACGTTTCTGGAAAAGGTTTTCTTTCTATTTCTTTATTATTTATAAAATAAAATTATTTTTTTAAAATATTTAGGCCAGCTTATATGATTCTATGAAGTAAAGGACCAAAATTCCAGCTGTCTATAGCCTAAATTTTCTTTTTAATTAAGCAAATATAAAATGGCGACAGATTTCTTGTATGCTTTGACTTTATTCTTTTGGTGGATTGACAAATTCAAAAGAAAATCTCATTGAAAAATTGCAAGAACTGATTAATTAGTGGACTGGACTGTGACGTCGTAGATCTGAAGATAGGCATAGCAATTGAATTGGGAGAGCATGTCATGCATGTGCCCAATATTTATTATAGCCAGACACTGATGCATTCACACTGTAATTAACTAGGTTTTAGTGAGATTCCTAATTTTTATGTGACAGTCACGATCCCTACCATCACCATAACAACAACCAACATTTCAAGATTTCATGAGTTATGTAATGAAAAATACTCTTTTAATCTCATAAAAATAGATTTATGAGAAACTAACTGTGTAAACAAAATTAGGAGAAAGAGAAGGGCAAGCCACGTGAAAAAAGAGAAATTGGAATGTGAGTCAGATGACGTACGGTGGCAGGAGACGATTTCATTCCAAAAAGCAAACTCTCCCTTTGTCGCCCAACGAGAAGATCAATTAATAAAATTATTAATAGCTCACTATCGTATGATAATGGGAAAGAACTATTGAAGTTTTTATCAGCGGTTGAGATGTTCGGAGATGAGACTTTGATAATTTAATGAAGCTCGGAGATGAAGTAAGGAGAAATGTTGCTTGAAGTCCATAATACAAAAAAAAAAGGACGTCAGAGCTAAATTTTGTGATTGGATGGTTGGATTCTTTTCAACTATTTCCTTCAAGTTCTCGTGACTCCTTTTGTTTGCATTTGGATAATCATAATCCTTCATTTCCTGCTTGCTCTGCCACTTGGGTTAGGAACCCACTAGAAGTCTCATCAGACACCACAATATGAATGTGCACTTGTGTGTTTCTTTCCCATATTTACCTAACCAAAGGAGGCGTGAAAGGCCCTAAAATTGAAGAAAATGCGGTGGTATTTCACCAGTCTACTAATTAATACCAACACGATCGATGGCGTGGTGACCCGTTCTTCAGTCTCACATGATTTTACATTTTTTTTTTTTTAATTATAGCAACTAACTCGAATAGTAATGATCATCCAAGGACAACAAAGTGCCCATTGAAATGAAATTTCTTATTCGTTCACACTCGCATAGTTTTCATTTTGTCCACTTTCATTTTTATTAAATGTAGTCCTGCCTACCTACTACACTTGCAACTTCAATTATTGATATCAACAACTTTCATCACTATTGGCGTATGTATACTTCAACAAAATAATCATCCACAGTATCTTTCAACATTTCAGTAATTATATTTTTATATAATTAGATTGTTACATTGATCTTATTCATTTCTTTTTCTGGTTTATGAGGGAGTTGAGTTTGTAAAGCTCAAGTCTTTATTAGGTTTATTTTCAGTTAATTTAAGAGCAAGAAATACTGGTGAGATGGAGTAAAGATTTGGTTTTAAATTAATTAAACAAGCACTTATCATGAAAGAGAGATAATTGCTTCTCGTATATCCGTTCACCTGCAACGTTTCATTTTCTTTACTTGCATGAAAAAGTAGAGGCAAAGGGAGATAAAATCTAGGAGCTCACTTATAGTAATCATATTTGCAACCCAAATGAAATATTTTATAATTAATAAATTACATAATAAAAAAAATAATCCTCTCTTTGTAGATTTTTTTTTTCTCGTGTTCTGTAATTTTTTTGTTTTTTGTCTAATATTCTGTAGTTTACATCCCCATAAACAAAACCACGTGGCTATTTTCGAATGGACAATCTCAATCTCGCAACCCAGGGTATTATTGAGTAGGGTAAGGAATAGGAATTAAAGAAATCGTGGCAAAAGAATCTTGGACGAAGTGGGGCCTCTTAACCCTCTTCTCTTCAGCTTCTTTGGACTGGGGCAAGGAAAGAACAATGGCACATGTGGATTGCAAAGCCAAACCAAGACAGACACCCTTCAGCTTTGAACATCAAAGATTAATTATGGTTGCATGCGATTAGTTTTATCAATATTAAATATTATTACAGATGATCATTAAGCCCAACCTAGGCATCGCATCTTCTCTTTAAAAAACATTATCACATGCACAATGTTAAATTGTACCATGTTTCAGAACTATGTCTTTAAATTAAAAATAAAAATCCAGTGGCCACCAAAAAAATAGAAAATCCCAATGGCTGCAAACAACTAATTAAACAAACTGAGTTAATATTTTGATGTGGAGAAATATATATATATATATATAAAAGCAACCACACCATCTCATCATAATGAAATAATTAATTAAAAGATAATGAAAGAAATTCTATTTCACCAAACAACATAAATAGCGCCACATTTTGTGGACTGAAAACAAGTTACACATATGAATTGATGAGACACATTTGTCTGCTAATGTTTGGTTGAGTGGAATTGTCGTTACTGATGTTGATTTAAGGCTTCAACCAGGCCATGAAATTTAATTACTTGAAAAATCCTCGAGTCCAATGTCCACACTTCAGTTAACCCACAAACCAATTTCAACTTGAGCGTCAACTCATTTTCATCACCACCGAGTTCATTTATGCACGATTTTGATTTATCTATAAAAAAAATTTCATTAAAATAGATAAAAGTTTAAAATAATGTTTTAAAAAAAATAAAATAACTAAGGGCAAATCATCTATGTAGTGATCAATTATGTAATGAGTGTCAGACAGAAAAAAAAAAAAAAAACTGTAATGAGTGGGGTGAATTGACCCGCTCAATTATATATAAATATATAATCTTATTAGAATAATTTTTATTTCATTAAAATATTTAAAATATTATTATATTTAATAAATTTATTTACTATTTTGATAATTATTATACTTATTATATAATAATAATTAATATTTAGATTAATAATTATTTTATTTATTATTTTAATAATTAATAAATAATATATGAAAATTTTAGTACATTGATTAGTTTATTGGGCAGTAAAACTAGTGTTGAATTATTTGTTATAATTGCAAATTAAAGACTATTTTTTACAATAAAAATTATGAAAATTTAATAATATAATCGAGTGAAAGATTAATGGTTAAATAATTATTTAATTATATATATATAAAAATATTTTTTTATAATATTAATAATAAAAATAATTAAATAATACTTTCAAAAATAAAATTTATGAAAGCAAATTATAAATTTAAGATTATAAAGAGAATTTATTATTTTATGATATTATTTTTTTATTAGATATTATTATTATATATATTTTTCAGTAGATAAGTTATTATTATATATAATATTTTTTTTTCAAAATTAAGTACAATAAAATTTTATTAATTTTACTAACTCAATTTGCTGACTCACCTTATTTTTAACATTATTAAACAAAAAATAACCCATGGATTTCCGAACATATATATTTCTCAATTATTTCATTTCATAAATGCAATATTTATAATTAAATTAAATATTTTTTTGTTGAAATTGTCCAATCTGTGCAAGCCACGTGTGAATTTTAGGTCCATAAGATTGAAGGCTCGTGGGATGATGACATGTCTTCATGAGGTTTAATTTGCTGGGACAACGCTTGCAAAATTATTTGAATTGAAATGAGCAAACAGTAGAAGCAAACACAACTCCTAAAGGTCTATTTGGGATTTTAACGTGGAGGTCAGGAAAAACGTTTTTGGGAAAAGTATTATTTTAAAAGTTGTTAAAAAAAATAATTTTAAAAAAAATATTTAATTATTTTAAAGTTATTAT